>NW_021703779.1:46689767-46860310 GCF_005190385.1 Monodon monoceros
ATAAAGACACAGACCTACTAGAGAATGGACTTGAGGATATGGGGAGGAGGAAGGGTAAGCTGTGACAAAGTGAGAGAGTGGCATGGACATATATACACTACCAAACGTAAAATAGATAGCTAGTGGGAAGCAGCCACATAGCACAGGGAGATCAGCTCGGTGCTTTGTGACCACCTAGAGGGGTGGGATAGGGAGGGTGGGAGGGAGGGAGACGCAAGAGGGAAGAGATATGGGAACATATGTGTATGTATAACTGATTCACTTTGTTATAAAGCAGAAACTAACACACCATTGTAAAGCAATTATACTCCAATAAAGGTGTTAAAAAAAAAGAAATTACTGTTATTGGTTACATTTGCTTATTCCTGTTTTGCTGATTATTCCAGTTAAATTAGAACATGTTGCCTTTCAATACAGACATTTGAGTGCATAAGCGGCCTCCATCCATTTGTTTCCCTGAGATGGTTTGGATGATACTCATTACAAAAAAAAAAAAAATCAGCTTTAAAACCTTAAAAAGACACCCACTTGAGGAACCATTTTTTCTGCCTGTCAAATTAGAAAAAAATTAAAACAAAACTAAAGACCAAAAGAACACCCAATGCTGATGAGGATATGGTGAAATAAATGGGCACACTCAAAACTAATGAGTAATGTATATTACAATTAAGCAATATATATCAAGAACCTTAAAAATGTTCACATTTGTTGACTCAGAAATTCTACTTTTAGGAATCTATTCTAAGGAAGTAGAGATGTGAATAAAGCTCTATGCATAAAGATATTAATTACAGGACTTCCTTGGTGGCACAGTGGTTAAGAATCCGCCTGCCAATGCAGGGGACATGGGTTCAAACCCGAGTCCAGGAGGGTCCCCCATGCCACAGAGCAACTAAGCCCATGCGCCACAACTACTGAGCCTGCGCTCTAGAGCCCGCGAGCCACAACTACTGAGCCCATGTGCCACAACTCCCAAAGCCTGCGTGCCTAGAGCCCAAGCTCCGCAACGAGAGAAGCCACTGCAATGAGGAACACGTGCACCGCAATGAGAAGCACGCGCACCGAAACGAAGAGTAGCCCCCGCTCGCTGCACCTAGAGAAAGCCCGCGTGCAGCAACGAAGACCCAATGCAGCCTAAAAAAATTTTAAAAAAAGATGTTAATAATTACATATAATAGGTGAAAACTGGAAACCAAATGGCCAACATTAGAATAATTAAATGATACATCCATATGATAAAATATTTAGCAGAAAATTTTAAGACATAGAAAATATGTGCTATATTAAGTTTAAAAATACAGTATATAATTACATAAATAATATTTCAACTATGTAGAAAATACATGACAAAAGTCTGGAAAAAACCATCAAAATGTTCACAGTGGTTATCTCAAGTTGGCCTGTTAGATGGCTTTACCAGGAAAAGGGGAAGTACTTGCAGGCCCCCTCCTAGGTGTGGTGTGGAGTTGTCAGTACCTGCTCTAGCACCAAGCAGTATCACATTTACTGTAAAAAGGAACCCACACTGCCTGTCTAAGACTGTTTTCATCTTTTCCTTAGTTGACCCTACTGAAATCAAGATTTTGTAAGACTTACTAGACTTTATCTTCTAGTTTATACTAGGGCCTGAAAGGACCATGGCTACTGAAGTCAGAAGAGGAATGTCCTGCATTAGTACATAATATTTATTGAGTACTGTGTACTTAAAAATGTGCTAGACACTGTTCTAAGTGTTTTGCATGGATTATTTTATTTAATATCTTCATAACCCTACAAGTAAGGAAACTGAAGCTACAGGGGTTAAGCAACCTGCCCAAGGACACATAGCTAGAAGGTAATGAAGCTAAGATTCAAAGTCAAGCCAGCCTGGCTTCAGAGCCTGCCCTCCAACCTACTATATTCTACTGCCTTCAGTTATATGGTGGATTTACTTTCTTCCTTATGCTTTTCTAGACTTTCCTCTAACACCCAATAAGTATTATTTAAAAAGGGAGGGTAGCACAGGGAATTATACCCATTATCTTATAATAACCTACAATGGAATATAATCTGCAAAAGTACTGAATCACTGTGCTTACACTTGAAACTAACACAATATTGTAAATCAACTATACTTCAATAAAAAAGGGAGGGTGGACATTTACTCAGAGACAAACAGGGAACACCAGGATAAGTCCCCTGTAGCATCTTTTGTAAGAGTTGGAAACCTTACTGTGGCCTATGGGCCACAACTTATTTGCCTTACACAATATCCATTTTTTTCTACCCATTCTCACCTATCACTACGTGAACAGTGTTGGCTTTATTAATAGACATAAATATTTGGCTAAAGTAAATCAAACATTTACCTGCAGAACTTACTCTTCTCCCCAGCTCCAGGAAAAAAAGACCTAAAATAAAGCTATGAGCTCATAAAAGAAAGAATTTAAATGAGGATCGATCAAATCACCTTGAGTTCTTGAAGCTGATCTGGTTCATAAAGCTGAGTAGATACTGCCTGTGCAAGGAAGGTGTCTAGCTCATGGCGATGCAGGATTCGGCCACCAGGCCACTGAACCATATATCTAGAAGATAAAAGCATCATTAGGTGACAAAAGCTCATTTATTCATTTCACAAACACTTATTAAGCTAGGGTCTGGCCATGGGCCAGACCCTAGCTAGGTTCTGATAATTCCAATGAAATAACGTAAAAGAATCTCTGCCTTTGGTTACTTACCATCTAGGGGAGACAGGCACGTATGTCAACAAAGACAGGACAGTGTGTTAAGTACCAAGATAGAAGAATGCACAGGGTGCTACAGGAGCACAGAAGAGGGCTACTACTGGAAGAGTAAGGAAGGCATCCTGAAGAAAAAGTCAGTAGGAGCTGTTACAAAGGGCTATAGAAATCAGTGAGACAAATGGTGGAGAAAGGATGCTCTAGACTGAGGGAACAGCATGTGTAAAGGCATGGAGGTGTGGAGTTCAGTATGCTATACCAGGGCCCATAGTGCTGGAGCTAAGCAGGTTTGCAGTGACAGGAGGTGAGATTAGAAAGTAGGCCAAACTATGGAAAACAGTATGGAGGTTCCTCAAAAAATTAAAACTAGAACGACTACATCATCCAGCAATTCTACCTCCTGTAATGCTATATCCAAAGGAAACAAAAACATGCACTTGAAAAGATACCTGCACCCCCATGTTCACTGCGGTATTATATAGCCAAGACATGGAAACAACCTAGGCATCCATCAATGAACAAATGGCTAAAGAAGTTGTGGTGTTTATATATACCATGGAATATTATTCAGCCATACAAAAATGAGGAAATCCTACCACTTACAACAACATGGATAGACCCTGAAGGCATTATGCTAAGCGACATAAGTCAGAGACAGAAAAATATTGTACGATCTCACTTTTATGTGGAATACGATAATAAACTTTAAAAACCCCACCAAACTCATTGAAAAGGAGATTATATTTGTGGTTATCAGAGACAGGGGATGGGGGAGGTGGGGGAGGAGGAATTAGAAGGTGGTCAAAAGTTATAAACTTCCAGTTAAAAGATAAGTACTAGGGATGTAAAGTACAACATAGTGACTATAGCTAACACTGATGCACGGTATATAGGAAAGTTATTAAGAGAGTAGAACCTAAGAGTTCTCATTATAAGGAGAAATTTTTTCTCTTTTATTTTTATTGTATCTATATGAGATGATGGATGTTAACTAAAGCTATTGTGGTAATCATTTCACAATGTATGTAAATCAAACCATCATGCTGTAGACCTTAAAATTATACAGTGATGTATGTCAATTATTTTTCAATAAAACTGGAAAAAAAAAGAAAGTAGGCCAGATCGTGAAGGGTCTCAGAAACAATATTAAGAAATTTGGAACTTCACCCTGAAAATATACGAAGACAGTTAAGGATTGTCAGCAGGAGATTGGTTTGATATTGACTGGCTCAGAGGGTAAGGGACAAGAGGTATGGATACCAGTTAGGAGGCAACTGAAGCAACCTGTGGCCAAAGAGGTCTGAACAAAGGCACTGGCTGAGGGCACAGAGAAGGCCAGGGGACAAAGACAAGAGTTATTAAGATGATATATTTATCATATTACTATTACTAGTATTTACATTATTGTATATACTATATAAAGCATTAAATATTACATTATAATATATGCAGAAAAGTATAAGTTACTCATAGGAATAACACTTACTACATGCCTCTTGTATTCTAGATACCTTGCCAGGAACTTTATATACATAGAATGTGGTAGAACAGAATAGAGACTTGCAATCTGACATACTTGGTTCCAACATAGGTTCCACTACTTTTATATGTGACTCTGGGCAAATGCCTAAAGCTCTAGGGACTTGAGTTCACTCATCTCTAAAATGGGGATAATACTATCTAAATCTCAAAGGTTGTAATAAGTAAAGGAGAAAATGAATGTAAAAGCACTTAGCATATGGCATAGCAGAACTCTTGGTTACTATTTGTAACTAATTCAATCATGGTATAATCCTTCTTTTACTATTTGGTGAAGCCTCCCATATCTTATATTAAATTCTCACACGTACAAGAATCTGTTTCTACCCTATTTATTCTGTGTTTTATTTCTCATGCCAGTACCATACTGACTTAAATTTTAAATATGCTTTAATATTTAGTGGTCTCTACTTTTACTCCATGTCTTTCCTCCCTGTCTTTGAATTTTAAGCAACATTTATGATTTTATTCTGATTACAAAAGTTCAAGTTCATTCTCATTCAGAAAACATTTAAAAAGCCAAAAAATGTATGAAGAAAATGAAAAGTAAAAACGGAAGTAATTTGTAATCTTACCATTTAGATATAACCACTGTTAAGTTCACGATTTTGGCTTCTTTCTTCCTAGCATCTCAAATCTCAATTTTTTCTCTCTCTTTCACACTATATATAGAATATTATATCTTGCTTTTTTCACTCAACATAATACTATAAGAACCTTTCATTCATTAAATACTTTTCAAAAATATGATTTCAAATGACTGTATGTTCCTCGTATGTTTATCAATTTACTTAAATATCCTATAATATTGGACACTTATACTGTTCATTGTTTTTCTTTTATTATAAAAAATACTACAAAGATATTCACATATATAAATCTTGCTGTATCTCTGATTATTCATTCCCTTAAGATAGATTTCTAGAAGTGGAATTATTATGTCAAAGGCTATGTCCATTTTAAAGGTCCTCAATACATATTGCAAAACTGTTTTCCAGGGCTTCCCTAGTGGCACAGTGGTTAAGAATCCGCCTGCCAATGCAGGGGACACGGGTTCGAGCCCTGGCCCAGGAAGATCCCACACGCCACGGAACACCTAAGCCCGGGCGCCACAACTACTGAGCCTGCACTCTAGAGCCCGCGTGCCACAACTACTGAAGCCTGCGCGCCTAGAGCCCGTGCTCTGCAACAAGAGAAGCCACTGCAATGAGAAGCCCGTGCACCACAACGAAGAGTAGCCCCTGCTCGCCGGAACTAGAGAAAGTCCACGCACAGCAATGAAGACCCAACACAGCCAAAAATAAAAACAAATTAATTAATTAAAAAAATTGTTTTCCAGACCCATTTGTCCTATCTCCCAGTAGTATGTCAGCATGAATTATCATTAATCTTTGATGTTTTTATGGGCAAAAAAAGTCTCTTGCTATTTAAATTTCTGTCTCTTTGATTGCTAATGATGAGGTTGCATATTTTTCCCAAACACGTATTTACTTCTATGGCTGGTCTATGTCTATCATAGACATGTCAGTGAATTTGCTTGTTCTGTCTATTGCTCTGTCTCAGATAATCTAAAGCCTTATCTTTATAATAGTGACAGCTATTTGGACACACAGTGGACAGCTGATCCAAGTAAAATCAATCCATGGCTTGCCAGAGTCTTGAGAATTTGAGCTAAGAGATTCAGAGGATGATGAAACAGACAAGCAGAAAGAAGAGCTACACAGGTCCGTGAGAGAGTGGGCAGTCTCTGTTCCTGCCTTTCCAGTACTATTCCCTGTGTACACCACTTTTCTGGTCCTTAGATGACTATGAGACTACCTGTTATATCTTTACAACAAGAGAGCTAGAGTGGCTTTTCTTTCTTGTAAACAAATGAATCCGAAGAGAGTGTCATTTACCCATTTTTGTTTGGGGATGCTAGTATTTAAAAAGCTTTTATATATTGAGAATACTGACACACTGTCTGCTATAACTGTAGCAAATATTTTCCCAGTTTGTCATTTGTCTTTTAATTTTATGTATTTTGGCATATAGATATAGTCATAGTTATTGATCTTTTTACGTCTTTCCTTTTTTGTGGGGAGGGTCTCAAGTCTTTATTTTGTTCTTTAACACTACTTCATTTTTTCAAAATAAATCTTTTATTTTGCAGTAATTTTACATATACAGAAACTTACCTAAAAATGCTTTATTGAGGCATAGTTTACACACCATACAATTCATCCATTGTAAGTGTAGAATTTAATGATTTTTAGTAAACTTACAGAGTTGGGCAACTATCACCACAGTTGAGTTTTAGAACATTTGCATTGCCCCCAAAAGATCCCTCAGGCCCATGCGCAGTCACTCCCCATTCCCACCCCTGGGCAATCACTTTCTATCAACTTTACTATCTCTAACAACTTTCTATCTCTATATACTTGCCTTTCTGGACATTTCATATAAATGGAATAATATAATATGTGGCCTTTTGTGTCTGGCTTCTTTCCTTAGCATAGTTTTTATTTTAATTAAACTTTTAATTTTGATATTATTGTAGATTCACATGCAGTTGTAAGGAATAAAAATGAGGGATCCCTTGAACACTTTACCCAGTTCTCCTAATGGTAATATCTTACAAAACTATAGTACAACATCACAACCAGGTATTGATACTGACCCAATCAAGATACAGAACAGTTCTACTCAAAAAGACTGTTCATTCATTTATTCATTCCATAAACAATATGCATGAGCTGAGACTCTACTGTGTGTTAGGCATGAGTTCAAATCCTGGCTCTGCCATTTAGTAACGTTTGAACTCAGGAAAGTCACTTCACCTCTCTGAAACTTGCCTTCTTATCTGTTCAATAGGGAGAATAACAACACCTTCCTCACAGAGTGGTTATTGGTGGAATTACATTTAAATTGGTGAGCACTTAATGAGAGCTATATTGAGTAGGGAACTCTCAATGAAGTGCTTCTTATTCCTCTCCCCTGTGGGATCCATAGGGTCTCAACCTTGGAAATCCTTTTATGTTAGCTTCAACTTAATCACTGTGTACTTGTTGTTTCTTGAAATTGTTTGTAGCTTGGGCCAAGACCTTAGATTATGGTGTTTGTATAGGACTCAAATGTTCTAACCAACTCCTTTGACATCCAACCATGTTTTGGGTTTGCCAACTCCCTTTTGCAAATGAATAAACAAGCAAACAAACAAAAACTAAAAAGCAACTTTTTTGGAAAGGAGCATAAAATAAAATTTAAGGAAAAGAGTGAAGTTGGAACATGGTCTAAGGTAGTTCTGCCATATCCACTTGAACCCAGGTCAAAATGCTTGATCATTAGCTCATTTGCTCACCCTCTCCCACAGCTCTGGCATCTTTTCCAGCTCTGGAATGATTCCCAACAGAACAAGGAGCCCTACCATTTGAAGAACATGCCCACCCCTCCTTGCTTGTCTTTTCCGTTCATTTTCTGGAAAGATTCACTTAGCATTCTTCCCTTTAATACAGATCCCATCCTTCACTAATTGGTGTGAGAAAGGTGAGGCATTCCATTTTCAAGGCCAGGCCCATGTAAGTGGTTGCTTCTGGCTTTTGCAAGTCCTCCAGCTGGTTTGGAGCAACAGGGAGGCTGGCTGTGTCCCCTAGGAAAGCACTGTCAAACTGTGGGCCTGGGGAAGTAACTTGAGAACAGGCAAGTGGGTAAGTACCTCAGGAGGTAATAAAGCACAGAGCCGGCCAAGGAGCAGAAACCCGGGCCTGAGAAGCTGTCCAGGAGTGTGCTTTATGAGCCTCTGAACAGCAGAGCTCTCTGGAGCACAGGAAACCATGCATCAAAAGTGCAGCAGGCTTTCTAGTGGCCAAATCCAATCAGGCTCTAGTTAGGCTAAGTTTTAGGAGGCAACAGCCTTGGGCAGCAAATATCTCTACACAAGAAAGTGGTGAGAAGTAAGGCTTTGTCACTGAGACTCAACATCTAACCCTGAAGTCTGGTTCAAGGATTAGATTCTTTTTTAACTTTTATTTTTATTGAAGTATAGTTGATTTACAGTGTTGTGTTAGTTTCAGGTGTACAGCAAGGCGATTCAGATATATATATATATATATATATATATATCTGTATATACACTTCTTTTTCAGATTCTTTTCCATTATAGGTTATTACAAGATACTAAATATAGTTCCCTGTACTATACAGTAGGCCTTTGTTGTTTATCTATTTTATATATAGTAGTGTGTATCTGTTAATCCCATACTCCTAATTTATCCCTCCCTACCTTTCCCCTTTGGTAACCATAAGTTTGTTTTCTGTCTTGAGTCTGTTTCTGTTTTATAAATAAGTTCCTTTGTATCATTTTTTTTAGATTCCACATATAAGCGATATCATATGACATTTGTCTTTCTCATAAAAAAGAATGAAATAATGCCATTTGCAGCAACATGGATGGACCTAGAGATTAACATACTAAGTGTAGTAAGTCAGACACAGAAAGACAAGGATTAGATTCTACAGGCTCTCCACAGCACAACCAGCAGGTTCAGGGAACTGATAAGGTTGATGAAAACAGCATGTGAAAAAAACTAAAAGATTGCCTTATATTTAAAGAATATTTTGTTGTTTTAAAAATGTATATAAACCCTTTATGAATACAGTTTTAGTTTAAGGTATGTTAAGACAGCAACATAGGATAGAGAATTGTAACTTTTATGATAGGATATGTGAGGCTCTTCAGCCAAATAATCTTTTCTGAAAAAGCTGATACACATGCCCCAACCAGTGATTAGAGGTCCAATCTTCTGAAACCCCCAGAGGATATGCTATAGCAGATCATGAAGCGACTTAGGAGGATATTGTTCTGTCAATGAGAGTCAGTGTTCCATGACATTTCTTGAGGCCCCATTACGCATGGAGATGCTTAGGTTTCAGACTGTAGATGTGGATTGGAACCTCTAGGGAGCATATGTGGTGGGTTAACCACAACATATGGAGACGAGGGAGGAAAGAATTCGTCACTCCATTGTTTTCTACAGACTCTACTCCTTAGTTTGCTCCTCAAGTATAAAGTAAGAAGGCTGTTTGGGGGGCACTGTTATATATTTATCTATGCCAGATGGTTCTTTTCTTACCTTCTTATTGCTTTATAAGCTCCCAACACTACTCCTAATCCCTTCCCTGTGTAGCCTGGATAGGTTAATAACTCCTACGTACTCCCAGAGCTCTCTACACTCACCTCTACTGTTCCGTGCACTTACCACATTGTACTGAAGTTGTCTGTTCATGAGTCTGTCTCCTCTGCTCTACTGGGAACTCCCCGAAGACAGAGACTAGGTCTTTCTCATATCTGTTTCCCCAGCACCTATGGGTGCTTAGTAGATGTTTGTTGGACAGTTTGGGGGAACTTGAGGGTATTAACCGAGTTTTATTTTAACCTTGTAATCTAACAGTACCTTATACACAGTAGGTGTTCCATGTATATCTTCTCTGATAAAATTAATTTTTAAAGGGCTTAAAGATATATGGTACTAAATGTAAAATAGATAGCTAGTGGGAAGCAGCCGCAGGGTGGGATAGGGAGGGTGGGAGGGAGATGCAAGAGGGAGGAGATATGGGGATATATGTATAGCTGATTTACTTTGTTATAAAGCAGAAACTAACACACCATTGTAAAGCAATTATACTTCAATAAAGATGTTAAAAAATATATATATATATATATGGTGCTGTCATACAGAGTGAAGTAAGTCAGAAAGAGAAAAACAAATACCGTATGCTAACACATATATATGGAATCCAAAAAAAAATGGTTCTGAAGAACCTAGGGGCAGGACAGGTATAAGACGCAGATGTAGAGAATGGACCTGAGGACACGGGGAGGGGGAAGGGCAAGCTGGGACGAAGTGAGAGAATTGCATGGGCATATATACACTACCAAATGTAAAATAGATAGCTAGTGGGAAGTAGCCACATAGCACAGGGAGATCAGCTCGGTGCTTTGTGTCCACCTAGAGGGGTGGGATAGGGAGGGTGGGAGGGAGACGCAAGAGGGAGGAGATATGGAGATATATGTTTATGTATAGCTGATTCACTTTGTTATACAGCAGAAACTTAACACACTATTGTAAAGCAATTGTACTCCAATAAAGATGTTAAAAAAAGAAGATATAGAACAGTTCTACCACCACAAGGATCCCTCATATTACCTTTTATAACCACACCTCTCTTCTTCCCCCACTGATGTATTTAACCCCTGGCAATCACTAATCTGTTCTTCATTTCCCTAATTTTGTCATTTCAGCAATGTTATATAAATGGAATCACACAGCAGGTAATCTTTGGGGATTGGTTTTTTTACCTAAGACAATTCCCTTAAGATTCATGTAAGTTGTTGTGTGTTATTAAAAGTTTGTTGCTTTTTGGGAATTCCCTGGTGGTCCAGTGGTTAGGACTCCACGCTTTCACTGCTGAGGGCCCGGGTTCAATACCTGGTCTGGGAACTAAGACCCTGCAAGCCGCTTGGTGTAGACAAAAAAAAAACGTTTGTTGCTTTTCATTGCTGAGTAGAATTCCATCATATGTGTGTACAATAGTTGAATAATTCATCCACTGAGAGAAATCTGAGTTGTTTCCAACTTTGGGGTATTACGAATAAAGGTCCTGGGACTTCCCTAGTGGTGCAGTGGTTAAGAATCCGCCTGCCAATGCAGGGGACACGGGTTCGAACCCTGGTCCGGGAAGATCCCACATGCCGCTGAGCAACTAAGCCCATGTGCCACAACTACTGAGCCTGCGCTCTAGAGCCCTCGAGCCACAACCACTGAGCCTGCGTGCCACAACTACTGAAGCCCGCGCACCTAGAGCCCGTGCTCTGCAACAAGAGAAGCCACTGCAATGAGAAGCTGTTGCACCACAACGAAGAGTAGCCTCCGCTCTCTGCAACTAGAGAAAGCCCACGAGCAGCAATGAAGACACAATGCAGCCATAAATAAATGAATGAATGAATAAATAAAAGAATAAAAGAATGAATGAATAAATAAATAAAAGAATAAATAAATAAATAAATGAAAGAATAAAGGTGCTATAAACATTAGTGACTTTAGTGTACAGGTTTCTGTGGGGACGTAAATGTTCACTTCTCTGGGGTAAATGCCCAACAGTGCAATTGCTGAGTTGTACAGTGGTTTTTAAAGAAACTGCCAAATTGTTTTTCAAAGTGACTGTACCATTCTACATTTCCAACACCAATGTATGAATGATCCAGTTTGTGTTTTCCCCATCATGTGGTATTATCATTATTTCTTAAATGAGCCATTCTGAGAGGTGTGTAATGATATCTCATTGTGGTTTTAACTTGCATTTCCCTAATGGCTAATAATATTGAACATCTTTTCATGTGTTTTTTGGTCATCGTATACCCTCTTCAGTGAAATGTCATGTATTTTGCCATTTTCTAATTAAATTGTTTGTCTGGTTTTTTCTTGATGAGTTTTGAGAGCTCTTTATATATTCTAGACACTAGGCTTTTCTCAAATATGTGGTTTGCAAATATTTTCTCCCACTTTGTAGCTTGTCTTTTCATCCTCCTTACATGGGCATTCAACCGGCAAACGTTTTTAATTCTGATGAGGTCCAATTTATAAATTCTTCCTTTTATGGATCATGCTTTTGGCAACAAGTCTAAGAACACTTTGCCTAGCTCTAGAACCTGAAAATATTTCCATTTTTCTAAAATTTGTATAGTTTTATATTTACATTTAAGTCTATGATCCATTTTGAGTTGATTTTGGGGGGAGATATGCTAGTATTTTTATTTTATTTACATTTAAACTTCACCAAACACTGAGCTCAAGTATATGGTGGCCCTTTGTTCAGAGTTTTTAAATGGACAGACAGCTTTAAGGGTGCAATGTATTTAACACTGCACAATATATTCAACAGTTAGAGAATCTAGGGGATGGTATAACTATATACTTTTATACATTTAGTAGCACAAGTAGAGGGACAAGCCCTGCAACTGGAGGAGAAACCCATTCAGGACTGAACAGAGAGGTCCTTGGTTGCTGAGAGAATCTCCCCTTGACTTCAGCCTCAAGACAAACCAAGGAGTCTGTCAGGACACAAAAACCACTGAATTCAGGACAAACAGGAGCAACAGAATAGGTACTGAGGAATTGGCTCTTGCCAATTAAGATTGTGGAGGCCAGTCTGAAGCGAGTAGGGCTGGCTGGAGGCAGGAAATGTGGCAACTCAAGTCCAGGATCTGTAGATTAGAATAGCAGTCTAGAGACAGAATGGTTAGTGCTTTCTTCAAAAATTCCCAGTTTTTTAAGCAAGTTCCTAGGATGCCTTCCTTAAACAAGGTTGAGTTAATTTTTGTATAATGTTTGAGGTTTAGGTCGAAGTGTTGTTTGTTGGCCTATGGATGTCCAATTGTTCCAACACCATTTGTTGAAAAGGCTATCCTTTCTCCACTGAATTGTTTTTGCACTTTTGTAAAAAATCAGTTGAGCATATTTGTGTTGTTCTATTTCTAGGTTCTTAATTTTGTTCCATTGACCTATGTGTTTATCCGTTAGCTAATACCTCCATTGTCTTGACTACTTTAGCTACAATATTAAGCCTCAATATTGGGTAGAGTGATTCCTATACTTCTTTCTTCTTTTGCAAGATTGTTTTAGCTATTGTAAGGGCCTATGCCTTTCTATATAAATTTTAGAATAAGTTTGTCTACATCCATTAAATCCTTGCATTAAGCCCACAGGTTTTGTAATAAACCTACAGATCAATTTGAGAACTGAGTTTTTCAGTGGTAAGTGTATGAACTTTCTTTGATTTCTTTCATCGTCACGAAGCATAATGATTTTGAGGTTGATTCATGCTCTGACATGCACCAGTAGTTTGATTTTACTGCTGAGTAATATTTTATTGATGGACATATCACACGTTTATCCATCTACCAGTTAATAGATATTTGAGTTATTTCTACTTTTTGACTATTATGAATACTGTTTCTTTGAACATTCATGTGCAAGTCTTAGTGTGGACCTATCTTTTCAATGCTCTTGGGTAGATACCTAGTAGTGAAATAAATGAGTCATATGATAATTTATGTTTAACCTTCTAAGAAAATGCCAAACTAATCTCCACTTTAAATTCCCACCAGCAATGTATGAGGGAATCCCAATTCTCTGCAGCCAGGCCTACATTTGTCATTGTCTGTCTTTTTTATTATAATTATTCCAGCTGAGTGAAGTGGTGTTTCATTGTGGTTTAAATTTGCATTTTCCCAATGATTACTGAAGTTGAGAATTTTTTCATGTGCTTATATTCCAAACTTATGTCTTCTCTGGTGAAATGTCTATTCACATCTTTTACTCATTTTAATTATTATTTCTTTTATTTATTTGTTTATTTATTTATTTATGGCTGTGTTGGGTCTTTGTTGCTGCATGGGCTTTCTTTAGCTGCGGCGAGTGGGGGCTACTCTTCATTGCAGTGCACGGGCTTCTCATTGCGGTGGCTTCTTTTGTTGTAGAGCACGGGCTCTGGGCGCGTGGGCTTCAGTAGCTGTGGCACGCAGGCTCAGTAGTTGTGGCTTGTGGGCTCTAGAGTGCAGGCTCAGTAATTGTGGCGCGCGGGCTTAGTTGATCAGCAGCATGTGGGATCTTCCCGGACCGTGGATTGAACCCGTGTCCCCTGTATTGGCAGGCGGATTCTTAACCACTGCGCCACCAGGGAAGTCCCTTTTAGTCATTTTTAGATTGAGTTGTTTATTTTCTTATACATTTTAAGAGTTCTTTATATATTGATATGAGTCCTTTATCAGATATATGATTTGTAAATATTTTCTCCAGTCTGTGGTTTGTTTTTTCAGTTTTTTAATGGTGGCTTTTGAAGCGTAAAAGTTTCGTATTTGGATGAAATCTATTTTTTTTAGGTGACTTTTGCTTTGGCAGTTGTATCTAAGAAATCTTCACCTAACCCAAAATCATGAAAATTTTCTCCTGTAAGTTTGATAGTTTTAACTATCCCATTTTGGTCTATGATCCATTTTGAGTAATTTTTGTGTATAGTGTGAAGGATCTAAATTCATCATTTTTATCAGATCAGGTCAAGTTGGTTGCACAAGTCTTCTGTATTTTTGCTGACTTTCTGTCTAGTTGTTCCAGCCATTATTGAGAGTAGGGTATTGAAGCTTTCAGCTATCATTGTTGAAGTGTCTATTTCATTCTTAAATTCTACCAGTTTTTGCTTCATGTATTTAGGGACACTGTTGTTAGGAATACATGTTTATATTGATAATTATTATATCTTCCTGATGAATGGACCCTTTTATCACTACAAAATCTTATTTGTCTACAGTAACATTACTTGTCTTAAAGTCTATTTTGTCTGATATTAGTATAGCTATTATAATTCTCATATGGTTATTGTTTGCATGGTATATTTTTTCTATTCTTTGTCTTTCAACCTATTTGTGTCTTTGAATTTAAAGTATATCTCCTGTAGATAGTGCATGCTTTGTATCCAATCTCACAATCTCACAATCTCTGCCTTTTGACTGGAATGTTCAGTCCATTTACATTTGATGTAGTTGTTGATATGTTTAGATTTATAGGTTTCATAACTTTTTTGTTTGTTCTTCTTTTACTGCCTTCTACTGCATTAAATAGATACTCTCCAGTGTAGCATTTTAATTATTTTTGTTGGTTTTTTATACATTTTTAGTTATTTTCATAATGGTTGCTGTGTAGATTACAAAATACACCTTAACTGGGCTTCCCTAGTGGCTCATGGTTAAGAATCTGCCTGCCAATGCAGGAGACACGGGTTCGATCCCTGGTCTGGGAAGATCCCACATGCCACGGAGCGACAATGCCCGTGCGCCACAACTACTGAGCCTGGCACCGCAACAAAGAGTAGCCCCTGCTTGCCGCAACTTGAGAAAGCCCGCACACAACAACGAAGACCCAATGCAGCCAAAAATAAATAAATTTATATTTAAAAAACCTCGAAATACATCTTAACTGACAAACCACATCAAATTAGTACTAAGTAATTCCAGTAGGAGGTAGAAACATTGCTCCAAAGAGTTCACTTCTTTCCTCCCTCCATTGCATTATTATTTTCATGTATATTATACCATTATTCTAAAACCAACACAAAATTTTATAATTAGTGATTTACGCAGTTGTCTTTTAAATCAGTTAAGTGAATAAATGAGAAAACATATATTTATACCACTTTTTATATATATCTATGTAATTACCTTTACAGATGGTTATTATTCATTCATTTGGTGTCATTTCCTTTCAATCTGAAGGACATCTTTTAATACTTCTTGTATGGCAAATTGGTAGCAATAAATTCTCTTAATCTTTGGTTATCTGGGGATCTATTTCACTTTCCTTTCTACTTTACAGCTTTATTGAGATAAAATTACTATAGTATACAATTCATGTATTAAAAGTGTATAAGTCACTGTTTTTTAGTATATTCACAGGGCTGTGTAACCATCACCACTAAATAATTCCACAACATTTAAATCACCCAAAAAGAAACCTCATATCCATTAGCAATCACTCTACATTTGCCCCTCCCCCAGGTCCCTGGCAACCACACATCTACAGATTTACCTATTTTGAACATTTCATATAACTAGAACTATATAATATATGTCATTTTGTGACTGCTGTATTTCACTTAGCCTAATGTTTTTAAGGGTTCATCCATGTTATAGCATAAATCATAGTTAATTACTCTTTATAGTTGAATAATATTCTATTGTACAAATATACCACATTTTGTTAACCCATTCATCAGCTGATGGACATTTGAGTTGTTTCCACTTTTTGGATATTATAAATAATGTTATATGAATATTCATGAACATGTTTCTTTGTGAATATGTGTCTTCATTTTATGTTCTCACCAGCAGTGTTCCAATTTCTCCACATCCTCACCAACACCCGTTGTCTGTCTTTTTGATTATAGCCACCCTAATGTGTGTCAACTGGTATCATTGTATTTTTGATTTGCAGCTCCCTAAAGATTAGTGATGTTGAGTATCTTTTCATATGCTTATTGGCCATTTACATATCTTCTTTGGAGAAATGTCAACTGAATTTTTTTGTCCATTGTAAAAATTAAATTATCTCTCCTTTATTATTGAGTTGTAAGAATTCTTTATACATTCTGGATACTATACCCTTATCAGATATATGATTTGCAAATATTTTCTCCCATTCTGTGAGTTGTGTTCTCACTTTCTTCATGGCATTGTCTCCAGCACACAAGCTTTTAGTTTTGATCTAGTCCAATTTATATAATTTCTTTTTGCTACTTATGCTTTTAGTATCATATCTAAGAAACCATTGTTTAACCTGAGATCATGAAGATTTACACATGTTGTCTTCTAAAGGTTTTATAATTTGGGCTCTTACATTTACACCTATGATACATTTTGAGTTAATTTTTGTGTATGATGTGAGGTAGAGGTCCAACTTCATTCTTTTGCATATGAATATTGTTATCACAAAACTATTTGCTGAAACGACTATTTTTCCCCATTAAATTATCTTGGTACCCTTGCCAAAAATCAATTGACCATAAATGGAAGGGTTTATTTCTGGGAACTCAACTGTACTCCATTCATTTAAATGCCTATCCATATGCCACTATCTCAATTACTGTAGCTTTTGTAGTAAATGTCAAAATTGGGAAGTGTGAATCTACGACTTTGTTCTTTTTTTCAAGATTGTTTTGGCTACTCTGAGCCCATTGCATTTACACATTAATTTTAGTGTCAGCTTGTTAACTTCTGCAAAGAAGCCATCTGGGATTTTGGATTATGTTAAATATGTAGATCAAACTTGGGGACTACTGCCATCTTAACAACCTTATGTCTTCTTATACATGAACAAGGGATGTTTTTACATTTATTTAAATCTTTTTTAACTGTAGTTTTCAATTTACAAGTCTTGAACTTCTTTTCTCAAATTTATACCAAGTATTTCATTCTTTTGGAGGTTGTTATAAAAGGAGTTGTTCTCTTCATTTTATTTTGGAATATTGATTACTAGTGTATCAATTACAATTGATACTTGTATATTGATCTTATATCCTGTGACTTTGTTGAACTCATTTATTTATTTATTTATTTTTGGCTGCATTGGGTCTTCATTGCTGCACGTGGGCTTTCTCTACTTGTGGAGAGCGGGTGCTACTCTTTGTTGCGGTGCACATGCTTCTCATTGTGGTGGCTTCTCTTGTTGCAGAGCACAAGCTCTAGGTGCATGGGCTTCAGTAGTTGTGGTGCACGGGCTCAGTAGTTGTGGCTCATGGGCTCTAGAATGCAAGCTCAGTAGCTGTGGAGCACGGGCTTAGTTGCTCTGGGGCATGTGGGATCTTCCCGGACCAGGGATCGAACCTGTGTCCCCTGCATTGGCAGGTGGATTCTTAACCACTGTGCCACCAGGGAAGCCCTCATTTATTGGTTTTAATTGTCTGTTTTGTCATACTCTAAAAAAATTGTGGTAAAATACACATAACATAAAATTTACAATCTTAACCATTTGTAAGTGTACAGTTCAGTGGTATTAAATACAGTCACATTGTGCATCCAGCACCACCATCCATCCCCGTAACTCTTTTCATCTTGTTAAACTGAAACTCTATACCTATTAAACAATACCTACCCATTCTTCCCCACCCCAATTCTGTAGCTCATATAAGTGGAATCATACAGTATTTGTCTTTTCGTGACTGGCTTATTTCACTTAACATAATGTCCTCAAGATTCATCCACGTTGTAGCGTATTGTAGAATTTCCTTCCTTTTAAAGGCTGAATAATACTCCACTGTATGTATATACCACATTCATCATTTGATGGACACTTGTGTTGCTTCCACATTTTAGCTACTGTGAATAATGCTACTATGAACATGAATATACACATATTTCTTCGAGACCCTGCCTTCAATTCTTTTGGCTATATAGCTGGAAGTGGAATTGCTGGATCATATGGCAATTCTATTTTTAATTTTTTGAGGAACCACCATACTATTTTCCACAGTAGCTGTCCATTTTATATTCACACCAACAGTGCACAAGCGTTCCAATTTCTCCACATCTTTGACAACATTTGTTATTTTCTATTTTTTGACCTTTACCATCCTAGTGGATATGAAGTAGTATCTCATTGCAGTTTTGATTTGCATTTCCCTAATGATTAGTGATGTTGAGCATCTTTTCATATGCTTATTTGTCATTCCTATGTCTTCTCTGGAGAAATGTCTATTCAAGTCCTTTGCCCCTTTTTGAATTGTTTGTTTTATTTTCTTGTTCAATTTTAGAAGTTTTCTATATATTCTGGATATTAATCCCTTATCAGATAAATGAT
This sequence comes from Monodon monoceros, assembly GCF_005190385.1. NCBI lineage: Eukaryota > Metazoa > Chordata > Mammalia > Artiodactyla > Monodontidae > Monodon > Monodon monoceros. The sequence continues at coordinate 46,708,411 of NW_021703779.1, forward strand.
TTGCAGATACTTTCTCCCATTCTGTGAGTTGCCTTTTTACTCTGTGGATAGTTTCTTTGATGCACAATTTTAAAAAATTTTCATGAAGTCCAATTTGTCTATTTGTTCTTTGGTTACCTGTGCTTTTGGTGGCATATCCAGGAAATCATTGCCAAATCCAATATTGTGAAGCTTTTGTCCTATGTTTTCTTCTAAGAATTTTATTGTTTTAAGTCTTATGTTTAGTTCCTTGATCCATTTTGAGTTAAATCTTGTATTTTGGTGTTAGGTGAGAGTCCAACTTCACTCTTTTGCATATGGATATCCAGTTTTCCCAGCACCATTTGTTGAAAAGACTGTCCTGTCCCCATTAAGTGGTCTTGGCACCCCTGTCAAAAATCATTTGACAATAAATGTGAAGATTTACTTCTGAGCTCTCTATTCTGTTCCATTGGTCAACATATGTCTTTTTGTCAATACCACACTGTTTTAATTATTGTAGCTTTGTAGTAAGTTTTGAAATCAGAAGTGTGAGTCTTCCTGTTTTGTTTTACTTTTTTCAAGATTGTTTTGGCTACATGGGGCCCTTTGAGATTCCATATGAATTCTGGAATGAGTTTTTCTATTTTTGCCAAAAAAATCATTGGGATTTTGATAAGGCCTGCATTAAATCTGTAGATCAATTTGGGTGGCATTTTAACTATATGAAGTCTTCCAATCCATGAGGATGTGATGTGTTTCCATTTATTTATGTCTTTAATTTCTTTAGCAACACTTTGTAGTTTTCACTGTACAAGTCTTTTACCTCCTTGGTGAAGTTAATTCCTAATTAATTTATTCTTTTTGATGCTTTTTTAATGGAACTGCTTTTATAATTGTCTATTGTTTCTGTATAGTAAAGCAACTGATTTTTGTGTGCTGACTTTGTATCCTGCTACTTCAGGGGTCCCGGTCCGTGGCCTGTTAGGAACTAGGCTGCACAGCAGGAGGTGAGTGATGGGCAAGTGAGCAAAGCTTCATCTGTGGCTCCCCATCGCTTGCATTACCGCCTGAACTTTCACCCCCCCCCCACCACCGGTATGTGGAAAAATTGTTTTCCACGAAACCAGTCCCTGGTGCCAAAAAGGGTGGGGACCGCTGGGCTACTTCATTAAATTCAGTTATTAGTTCTGACAGTTTTCCTGGGGTCTTTAGGGTTTTATACATATAAGATCATATCTTTTATTTCCTTGTTCATCTTCTGCATAGTTGTTGTATCCATTTTTGAAAATGGGGTATTGAAGTCTCTAATTTTTATTGTTGAATTGTCTCTTTCTCCTTCCATTTCTGTCAGTTTTCACTTCATGTGTTTTTGGGCCCTTTTGTTAAGTGCATATATTTATAATTGCTACAGCTCCCTGATGAATTGATGCTTTTATCATTATAAAATGTCTCTCTTGTCTCTAGTAACATTTTATTGTCTTACTGTTTATTTTGTCTGGTTATTAATGATTATTAGTATAGTCACTCCAGCAATCTTATGGTTGTTGTTTGTACATATGTCTTTTTCCATCCTTTTACTTTCAACCTATTTATATCTTTGATCTAAGTGTGTCTCCTTAATAGAAAATAATCTGAAAAAGAAAAAAATATATAAAACTGAATATACATACATATATATACAATACATATAACTGAATCACTTTGCTATACACCTGAAACATTGTAAATCAACTATATTTCAATAAAAAAATAGAAAAAATAAAGTACATATATTTAGAGATAAATGGTTTATGTTGTTTAAAGGAGATGGACGTTTAAAAAAATTTAAAAAGTGTGCCTCTTGCAGATAGCATACACTTAGATTTTATTTTCATATATCTGGCAATCTCTGCCTTTTGATTGGATTTTAATCCACTAAAGTTTAATGTTATTATTGACATTGTAGATTTGAATCTGGCATTTTCCTGTTTACATGCTCACGTGTTGTTACTTTATTCCTTCTTTACTGTCTTCTTTATTTTTTTTGGAAAGTTCATAATACTGCAATTGACAAGGAAATTTAGTTATTTCTGAGATATACATTTTAAAGTAATAACTATAATTATGACTTATAACATTATACCAGAACATATAAGATTTTTAGAAATTTCATGTAATGTCTGAAACATTTATATTAACATATTTCCATACAAATAACCCAAAGAAAGTTTAGTATTAGTTGTTTTGTTTGTTTTTTTATACTGCAGGTCCTTATTAGTTATCAATTTTAAACACGAGTGTATACATGGCAATCCCAATCGCCCAATTCAGCACACCATCATCCCCACCCCACCGTAGTTTTCCCCCCTTGATTTCCATATGTTTGTTCTCTACATCTGTGTCTCAACTTCTGCCCTGCAAAACGGTTCATCTGTAACATTATTCTAGGTTCCACATATATGCGTTAATATATGATATTTGTTTTTCTCTTTCTGACTTACTTCACTCTGTATGACGGTCTCTAGATCCATCCACGTCTCAACAAATGACTCAATTTCGTTTCTTTTTATGGCTGAGTAATATTCCATTCCATATATGTACCATATCTTCTTTATCCATTTGTCTATCAATGGGCATTTAGGTTGTTTCCATGACCTAGCTATTGTAAATAGCGCTGCAATGAACATTGGGGTGCATGTGTCTTTTTGAATTATCGTTTTCTCTGGGTATATACCCAGTAGTGGGATTGCTGGGTCACATGGTAATTCTATTTTTAGCGTTTTAAGGAACCTCCATGCTGTTCTCCATAGTGGCTGTATCAATTTACATTCCCACAAACAGTGCAAGAGGGTTCCCTATTCTCCAAACACTCTCCAGCATTTGTTATTTGTAGATCTTCGATGATGCCCATTCTAACTGGTGTGAGGTGATACCTCACTGTAGTTTTGATTTGCATTTCTCTAATAATTAGTGATGTTGAGCAGCTTTTCATGTTCTTCTTGGCCATCTATATGTCTTCTTTGGAGAAATGTCTATTTAGGTCTTCTGCCCATTTTTGTATTGGGTTGTTTGTTTCTTTAATATTGAGCTCCATGAGCTGTTTATATATTTTGTGATTAATACTTTGTCCGTTGATTCGTTTGCAAATATTTTCTCCCATTCTGAGGGTTGTCTTTTCGTCTTGTTTATGGTTTCCTTTGATGTGCAAAAGCTTTGAAGTTTCATTAGGTCCCATTCGTTTATTTTTGTTTTTATTTCCATTACTCTAGGAGGTGGATCAAAAAAGATCTTGCTGTAAAAACAAAAATGATCTTGCTGTGATTTATGTCAAAGAGTGTTCTTCCTATGTTTTCCTCTAAGAGTTTTATAGTGTCCAGTCTTACTTTAGGTCTCGAATCCATTTTGAGTTTATTTTTGTGTATGGTGTTAGGGAGTGTTCTAATTTCATTCTTTTACATGTAGCTGTCCAGTTTTCCCAGCACCACTTATTGAAGAGACTGTCTTTTCTCCATTGTATATCTTTGCCTCCTTTGTCATAGATTAGTTGACCATAGGTGCATGGGTTCATCTCTGGGCTTTCTATCTTGTTCCATTGATCTATGTTTCTGTTTTTGTGCCAGTACCATATTGTCTTGATGACTGTAGCTTTGTAGTAAAGTCTGAAGTCAGGGAGTATGATTCCTCCAGCTCTGTTTTCTTACCTCAAGACTGCTTTGGCTATTCGGGGTCTTTTGTGTCTCCATACAAATTTTAAGATGATTTGTTCTAGTTCCGTAAATAATGCCATTGGTAATTTGATAGGGATTGCATTGAATCTGTAGATTGCTTTGGGTAGTATAGTCATTTTCACAATATTGATTCTTCCAATCCAAGAACATGGTATATCTCTCCATCTGTTGGTATGATCTTTAATTTCTTTCATCAGTGTCTTATAGTTTTCTGCATACAGGTCTTTTGTCTCCCTAGGTAGGTTTACTTCTAGGTATTTTATTCTTTTTGCTGCAATGGTAAATGGGAGTGTTTCCATAATTTCTCTTTCAGATTTTTCATCATTAGTGTATAGGAATGCAAGAGATTTCTGTGCATTAATTTTGTATCCTGCAAGTTTACCAAATTCATTGATTAGCACTAGTATTTTTCTCATGGCATTTTGACAATACTCTATGTATAGTATCATGTCATCTGCAAATAGTGACAGTTTTACTTCTTCTTTTCCTATTTGTATTCCTTTTATTTCTTTTTCTTCTCTGATTGCTGTGGCTAGGACTTCCAAAACTATGTTGAAGAATAGGGGTGAGAATGGACATCCTTGTCTTATTCCTGATCTTAGAGGAAATGCTTTAGTTTTTCACCATTGAGAATGATGTTTGCTGTGGGTTTGTCATATATGGCCTTTTTTATGTTGAGGTAGGTTCCCTCTATGCCCACTTTCTTGAGAGTTTTTTTTTATCATAAATGGGTGTTGAATTTTGTCAAAAGCTTTTTCTGCATCTATTGAGATGATCATATGGTTTTTATTCTTCAATTTGTTAATACGGTGTATAGCATTGATTTATTTGTGAATATTGAAGAATCCTTGCATCCCTAGGATAAATCCCACTTGATCGTGGTATATGATCCTTTTAATGTGTTGTTGGATTCTGTTTGCTAGTATTTTGTTGAGGATTTTTTCATCTATATTCATCAGTGATATTGGTCTGTAATTTTCTTTTTTTTTAGTATCTTTATCTGGTTTTGGTATCAGGGTGATGGTGGCCTCGCAGGATGAGTTTTGTAGTGTTCCTTCCTCTGCAATTTTTGGGAAGAGTTTAAGAAGGATGGGTGTTAGCTCTTTTCTAAATGTTTGGTACAATTCACCTGTGAAGCCATCTGGTCCTGGACTTTTGTTTGTTGGAAGATTTTTAATCACATTTTCACTTTCATTACTTGTGATTGGTCTTTTCATATTTTCTGTTTCTTCCTGGTTCAGTCTTGGAAGGTTATACCTTTCTAAGAATTTGTCCATTTCTTCCAGGTTGTCCATTTTATTGGCATACAGTTGCTTGTAGTACTCTCTTAGGCTGCTTTGTATTTCTGCAGTGTCTGCTGTAACTTCTCCTTTATCATTTCTAATTTTATTGATTTGAGTCCACTCCCTCTTTTTCTTGATGAGTCTGGCTAATGGTTTATCAATTTTGTTTATCTTCTCAAAGAACCAGCTTTTAGTTCTATTGATCTTTGCTATTGTTTTCTTTGTTTCTATTTCGTTTATTTCTGCTCTGATCTTTATGATTTCTTTCCTTCTGCTAACTTTGGGTTTTGTTTGTTCTTCTTTCTCTAGTTCCTTGAGGTGTAAGGTTAGATTGTTTATTTGAGATTTTTCTTGTTTCTTGAGGTAGGCTTGTATAGCTATAAACTTCTCTCTTAGAACAGCTTTGCTGCATTCCATAGGTTTTGGATCGTCGTGATTTCATTGTCATTCTTCTGTAGGTATTTTTTCATTTCCTCTTTGATTTCTTCAGTGATCTCTTGGTTATTTAGTAACATATTGTTTAGCCTCCATGTGTTTGTGTTTTTTAGTTTTTTTTCCCCTATAATTCATTTCTAATCTCATAGCATTGTGGTCAGAAAAGATGCTTGATATGATTTCAATTTTCTTAAATTTACTGAGGATTGATTTGTGACCCATCCTGGAGAATGTTTCGTGCACAGTTGAGAAGAAAGTGAAATCTGCTGTTTTTGGATGGAATGTCCTATAAATATCAATTAAATCTACCTGGTCTGTTGTGTCATTTAAAACTTCTCTTTCCTGATTTATTTTCATTTTGGATGATGTGTCCATTGGTGTAAGTGAGATGTTAAAGTCACCCACTATTATTGTGTCACTCTCGATTTCCTCTTTTAGAGCTGTTAGCAGTTGCCTTATGTACTGAGGTGCTCCTATGTTGGGTGCATATTGTTACATCTTCTTGTTGGATTGATCCCTTGATCATTATGTAGTGTCCTTCCTTGTCTCCTATAACATTCTTTATTTTAAAGGCTATTTTATCTGACAGGAGTATAGCTACTCCAAATTTCTTTTGATTTCTATTTGCATGGAATATCATTTTCCATCCCATCACTTTCCGTTTTTATGTGTTCCTAGGTCTGAAGTGGGTCTGTTGTAGACAGCATATATATGTTTTTGGATCCATTCAGCAAGCCTGTGTCTTTACGTTGGAGCATTTAATCCAGTCACGTTTAAGGTAATTATCAATATGCATATTCCCATGACCATTTTCTTAATTGTTTTGGGTTTGTTTTTGTAGGTCCTTTTCTTCTCCTGTGTTTCTCACTTAGAGAAGTTCCTTTAGCATTTGTTGTAGAGCTGGTTTGGTAGTGCTGAATTCTGTTAGCTTTTGCTTTTCTGTAAAGCTTTCGATTTCTCCTTTGAATCTGAATGAAATCCTTGCCGGGTAGAGTAATCTTGTTTGTAGGTTCTTCCCTTTCATCACTTTAAGTATATCATGCCACTCCCTTCTGGCTTGTAGAGTTTCTGCTGAGAAATCAGCTGTTAACCTTATGGGAGTTCCCTTGTATGTTATTTGTCGTTTTTCACTTGCTGCTTTCAATAATGTTTCTTTGTCTTTAATTTTTGCCAATTTGATTACTATGTGTCTCGGCGTGTTTCTCCTTGGGTTTATCCTGTATGGGACTTGCTGCGCTTCCTGGACTTGCGTGGCTATTTCCTTTCCCATGTTAGGGAAGTTTTCGACTATAATCTCTTCAAATATTTTCTCGGGTCCTTTCTCTCTCTCTTCTCCTTCTGGAACCCCTATAATGCGAATGTTGTTACGTTTAATGTTGCCCCAGAGGTCTCTTAGGCTGTCTTCATTTTTCTTTCTTTTTTCTTTAGTCTGTTCCGCAGCACTGAATTCCACCATTCTGTCTTCCAGGTCACTTATCCATTCTTCTGCCTCAGTTATTCTGCAATTGATTCCTTCTAGTGTAGTCATCATTTCAGTTATTGTACTGTTCATCTTTGCTTGTTTGTTCTTTAATTCTTCTAGGTCTTGTTAAACATTTTTGCATCTTCTTGATCTTTGCCTCTATTCTTTTTCTGAGGTCCTGGATCATCTTCACTCTCATTATTCTGAATTCTTTTTGTGGAAGGTTGCCTATCTCCACTTCATTTAGTTGTTTTTATGGGGTTTTGCCTTGTTCCTTCATCTGGTATATAGCCCTCTGCCTTTTCATCTTGTCTATCTTTCTGTGAATGTGGATTTTGTTCCACAGGCTGCAGGACTGTAGTTCTTCTTGCTTCTGCTGTCTGCCCTCTGGTGGATGAGGCTATCTAAGAGGCTTGATGGGAGGGACTGGTGGTGGGTATAGTTGACTGTTGCTCTGGTGGGCAGAGCTCAGTAAAACTTTAATCCACTTGACTGTTGATGGGTGTGGCTGGGTTCCCTCCATGTTGGTTGTTTGGCTGAGGCAACCCAACACTGGAGCCTAGCTGGGCTCTTTGGTGGGGTTAATGATAGACTCTGGAGGGCTCACGCCAAGGAATACTTCCCAGAACTTCTGCTGCCAGTGTCCTTGTCCCCACGGTGAAACAGAGCCACCTCCCGCCTCTGCAGGAGACCCTTCACCACTAGCTGGTAGGTCTGGTTCAGTCTCACCCGAGGTCACTGCTTCTTCCCCTAGGTCCCGATGCACACACTACTTTGTGTGTGCCCTCCAAGAGTGGAGTCTCTGTTTCCCCCAGTCCTGTTGAAGTCCTGCAATCAATTCCCACTAGGCTTCAAAGTCTGATTCTCTAGGAATTCCTCCTCCCATTGCCAGACCCCCAGGTTGGGAAGCCTGACGTGGGGCTCAGAACCTTCACTCCAGTGGGTGGACTTTTGTGGTAAGTGTTTGCCAGTCTGTGAGTCACCCACCCACCAGTTATGGGATTTGATTTTACTGTAATTGCGCCCCTCCTACTGTCTCATTGTGGCTTCTCCTTTGTCTTTGGATGTGGAGTATCTTTTTCGGTGAGTTCCAGTGTCTTCCTGTCGATGACTGTCCAGCAGCTAGTGGTGATTCTGGTGTGCTCGCAAGAGGGAGTGAGAGCACGTCCTTCTACTCCGCCATCTTCGTTCCTCCCTGTCTTCTTTTTTTTTTTAAGTGGAATTTTCTCATGCAACATTTAAATTCCTTTAATAATTTTTAAATTATATTTTTGGGTTATTTTCTCTAGGGTTTATAATATACATCTTAACAGTATCTAACTCAGACATATAGTAACTTCATTCCAGTGAAATATCAAAACTTTATTCTTATATAGCTCTATTCCCTCCCCGTTTTTTGTGGTATTACTGCTATACATGTTATGTCTACACAAACCCAAGAATACATTGTTATAATTATGACCTTAAATAATCGCTTTTTAAAATTTTTATTTATTTATTTTTGGCTGTGTTGGGTCTTATTGCTGTGCGCAGGCTTTCTCTAGTTGCGGCAAGTGGAGGCTACTCTTTGCTGCAGTGCGTGGGCTTCTCATTGCAGTGGCTTCTCTTGTTGCAGAGTATAGGCTCTAGGCACGCGGGCTTTAGTAGTTGTGGCACTTGGGCTCAGTAGTTGTGTCTCACGGGCTCTAGAGCACAGGCTCAGTAGTTGTGGCGCACGGGCTTAGTTGCTCTGCAGCACATCCCTCCCCCCTTGTTTCTATCTATATCCTGGCAACATAGATGTCACCCCTGGGTGACCATAAGCCACAAATCGGTCAAAGATTATTCATAAGTCCTCTTAGCCAGTTAGATTTTTACCCTTCACCATTGAAATATGTGTGCAGCAAGGCTGCTATAGTAGTTCAGAGAGTTTACACTTTTTCTGCCTCACATTAAGCAAGGGACTAGTAGTTTGCAGGTTCTGAAACAGGAGGGAAGGGGGCAGGTCACAAACTTTAAAAGAATGACATAGCCCAAGGACACGACATAAACTGATTAGAATCGAATAGGTCCAAGATGGTGGACAAGTCGACTTCCACTAGACTTTGAGCCCCAGTATATGCTCATTGTAACATATCAGCAAGCTAACTGACATACCTACCAGCACTATGACAGTTCTGAGGCCAAATATCAAAGATCAAAAAGTGGGTGGTGAGCTGGGACAAAGTGAAAGAGTGGCATGGACATATATGCACTACCAAATGTAAAATAGATAGCTAGTGGGAAGCAGTGGCATAGCACAGGGAGATCAGCTTGGTGATTTGTGACCACCTAGAGGGGTGGGATAGGGAGGGTGGGAGGGAGGGAGATGCAAGAGAGAAGAGATATGGGGACATGTATATGTATAACTGATTCACTTTGTTATAAAGCAGAAACTGACACACCATTGTAAAGCAACTATACTCTAATAAAGATGTTAAAAGAAAAAGTGGGTGGTGGCCCAATTCCTGGAAATCCCAGCCCCTTCCTGAAATAGCTGGAATACTCCTCCCACTCATTAGCCTATGAAATTACCCACCCTTATAAAAACTGACAACCCCATACCCTGGTGCCTTTCTCACCTCTGAGATGGCCCACACTCTGTCTGTGGAGTGTGTTTCTCTGTAAATAAATCTGCTTCTTAACTATCACTTTGTCTCTCACTGAATTCTTTCTGCGATGAGACATCAAGAATCTGAGCTTCAGTAAATCCTGAAACCACATGTGTGATCTCAGTTAAAAGACTGTGGGTTTTGGCTGGGTTCGAGTCCTGGCCATGTGGGTTCAAGTCCCAATCTGGGTTTTGACCGGGTTTGAGTCCTGGCCGTGTGGGTTCAAGTCCCAGTGTGGGTTTAGGATGGATTATAGTCCCAGCATGTGGGTTCAAGTCCCAATCTGAGGTGCATGGTTTCAGCTGGCGACCATGAAGGGGCAGTGACAAGGTAAGAAAATGTTGAGAGTTAGGTCTTCGTCCTAGACGAAGCCACTTGTGGGATGCCACAAGTCAGGTGTACTGGGGAGGATGCTCCACCGATGTCTGCCCATTTTTATTGGGCCAGTTAACCCTGAATGCTTCAGGATGATGCATAGGTCCTGACCAGAGGAATGATGGCAATCAACATGGTGTGTTACAGAAAGATGGTGTGTTACAGAAAGATGGTGTGGAATGGCTATGCTTAGGGACAACCATCAGCAGGTCCAGGACAGAACTGTTGCTGCAGGATTTGGTAATCATCTAGACTCTTCTCCTCAACTCTGAGGTTTTTCTCCTACATTCTATGTTCATTCCTGTTTGAGTTCTTTCTTTCTTCTCTTAACCCCAGAAGACCTGTGTGGCTGCCAAGATGTACTTCTTATTGACAAGTGCTGACCCTTTATTTCCAAATTATAGCTAGACCAACTCCTGCTCATCGTCAACACCACTGGGGATGCCTTCTGTGCTGTTTCTTTGCAACAACTTTTTGGGCACTATCATCTGGTTGGGAGACTGCCTTGGAAGGGATAACATCTAAAATTATAAGTGCAAATCTTGACCAAATTGCGTGGCTAGAGACATCATCTCAGGCTTGGGTCTAAAATGGGTTAGGCTGCATCAATCCCGGCTGATACCCGTCTGGGCCATATACTCCAGGAAAAATTCAGACAACAGGAATTAAAAAGCAAAAAACTTCAGGATTGGCCACAATATGAGTTAGGAAATTTAAAATGGAGTGAAGTACGCTATGTTCAAGTTTTCATGGCCTTGTATCTAGACAATGGAACCCAAAAGGAATCTAAGGCATGTGTAGCTTGGAGGGATAACTCTAGGAAGGACATAGAGGACATTTTAACTGACCCACCCTACGGGACCATGCAGTACACTGGGTGGGGATCGAGGCCATCCCTGAGGCAAATCAGCAATGGAATTACCAGGTGAATTCTATTGATAGAGATAGATGGGACCATATGATTAACTGTTTAATAGAGGGTATGAAGAAACTTACAGTAAAACCTGTTAATAATAAAAAGGTGAAAGAGGTCCAACAGGGACAGGACAAAAATCCTGCAGTCTTCAAAGGAAGACTAGTAGAAGCTTTTAGGAAGTATACAAACGTGGATCCCTCCTCCCTCGAGGGACAGGCCCTTTTGGCTATGCATTTCATAGCCCAGTCTGCCCCAGACATCAGGCAAAAAATTCAGAAACAACTGCTGGTCCTCAGACTCCACTGAACGATTTGTTCCAATTGGCTTATTTGGTTTTCAATAATAGGGATATGGCTGAAAAGGCTGAACACACCCAGAGAAATATGCAAAAGGCTGAAATGATGGAAGTGGCTTTGTCCACTCAGAGACCACCAAAGGGGAAGTTGGCTTTTCCAGGCCAACTTGGCCCTGGTGGCCCACTAGGCCCACAGGTACCCAGACAGATGCAGTGTACCCTGTGTGGACAAAAGGGACACTGGAGGGAGGATTGCGATCGATGTGCCCTTTGCAAAGAGCCAGGGCATTGGAAGAGGGAATGCCCAGATGACAGAGAGCAAGGGAAGCCCCTCAGCCATTGATGGTTTTGCAATCAGAAGACTGAAGAGGCCCAAGGCCAAAAGTGGCTCTGCCTAGAGATACCATCTACATGGTCATTGATGTGGTGGGCCACTTGATAGAATTCTTATAGATACTGGTACAACCTTTTCGGTCTTAACCCAAAGGATTGGAAACCATAGTAACCATAAGGAGTATGTAATGGGGGTGTCAGGGAAGAGGCAAGGGCACAATTTCCTGGAACCCCTTCTGTGCAGCATCAATGGCTGGTTGTTCTTACATTCCTTTCTGTTTGTGCCTGACTGTCCCATCCCTTTAACGGGAAGAGATTTGTTAGCTAAGTTAGGGGCCACTCTGTTTCTTCAGGGGCAAGGGAATCACCCTCATCACCAAATGGTTCTAACAGAAAGTGGAAAGGAACATAAAATTTGAAGCTAAAATAGAAGCCTTAGTAGACCCTGGAATGCGGAATACCGAGGTTCCGGGCTTGGCTGAAGATATCCAGCCAATGATTATTAAGTAAAAAGGGTTATAGAGTGTCTAAATATAAGGTACAACTTTCTTAAACCTAGGGAAGATCCTCAAAAGTGTCTGTAAATAGATTACAAAAAAGGGAGGCCACTGGTCTGACTAAACGAACTGTAGCTGATATTCAGAGCCTGATAGGAATTTTGGAAGAGGCCTTCTCCCATAAGCTAAGTGAGGGAAAGTAAAACCTTACAACATAGGTGAATGGGTGTATCAGTCCCTTGATAGCATTGAGGTAGCCACCCAATTCTTTGAAAAAAAAACTGTCCTTGTTTTACAAATCTAGGCTTTATAGGACCACAGCTGTAGCTCCAAAAATAATCCAAAACCCACCAATCCTTTTACCCTTCTATTTAAGAGGCTTGTAAGTATTAAACAAAGGGGAAACAAAGTCATCCTAGGAAAGTTGCCTGTGCTTTGAGATGTAAATGTCCTACCTGGTCTTCTCAGAAACCCTTATCTCCACCCTATTTTTAAAATGCAAAGTTTGAAAAACGGGGTAAGTAATTTGGAAGTTGTCAAGGACAAAAAGAAATCCTAAGTGTCTTTTCTGTAAACAGTAGTAAAAAGGGTTTAGCCATCTCGACAAGGGAGTTTGATTTGTTCCATCTGCCAGAAACCCAATTTTAATCCAATCTGTTTTGTAGACATTGCTGTACCTGACTCATGGCTGAAATTTTGGAATGGGAACTATGAGGCCTGTGTGTTTGTATGTATCTATATGTGTGTTGTAGCTGTATGATATTGCCAAAAAATTAATTCATAAAAGAGCTCTACTTAATTAAAGGAAATTAAGCACCTATATAAATACTCAAATAGAAAATAATCTGGCCATAATAAATTTCAGGTTCATGTCATATGGAAAATATTCAGTACTAAACTGATATCTGGTATTGAAGGTGGCTTAAGCTTGTTGGTTTGATTAATACAGACACGTCTTTAGAGTCATCAATGTTAAGTATAATACTTCTGTTGTACCTAGGTTTACTAAAGGTCAAATAAGACCTCATTCTATCTGCTACAAATTTGTCAACAAGAAAAGTAACTTAATGTGGAAAAAAAAAACTTTTAAGGAAAGTAAGGTGTATGTTTTCAGTAAAAGAAGGTGTGAGGAATGAGAAAAATACTAAGAAAAGAGTTGTGCATGATCAGAACTTTCTATGATTGGATTAAATACAGTTGGGTAAATGGATTTTTTTGGGAGTGGGCTGGGACAAGACTGGACTTGGTGTCTCCCTCCAAAGTTTTCTTGAAATGCTGCTTTTAATAACAGATAGTATGAGTTTCTTTGCCTTTAAGTGATCTGTATTTGCTTTTGAGATCGTTTGTAACTGGTTAAGGAATAAGTATTGTTTCAGAGTGACTTATGACCTTATTTGACCAAGTTTTAAAACTTTTTTTTTTTTTTTTTTTGGCAGTTTACATGGGCCCCTCTCACTGTTGTGGCTCTCCCGTTGCGGAGCACAGGCTCCGGACGAGCAGGGCGCAGCGGCACGGGCTCACGGGGCCCAGCCAATTCACGGCCAGTGGGATCTCCAGGGACCGGGGAGACGAACCGGGTCCCCGATGCATCGGCAGGTGGACATGGCAACCATGGCACCAGGGAAGCAAGCAAAAAAAACACAACTTTTTTTTTTTTAAAAGGATCTTTTTTTTTTTTTTAGATGTTGGGGGTAGGAGTTTATTAATTAATTAATTAATTTTTGCTGTGTTGGGTCTTTGTTTCTGTGCAACGGCTTTCTCTAGTTGTGGCAAGCAGGGGCCACTCTTCATCGCGGTGCGTGGGCCTCTCACTATCACAGCCTCTCTTGTCACGGAGCACAGGCTCCAGATGTGCAGGCTCAGTAGTTGTGGCTCACGGGACTAGTTGCTGTGCGGTATGTGGGAACTTCCCAGACCAGGGCTCAAACCCGTGTCCCCTGCATTAGCAGGCAGATTCTCAACCACTGCGCCACCAGGGAAGCCAAGTTTTAAAACTTTTTGACAAAATTCCAAAATACCAAATTTTAATTAAATTTCTTTTGATTTCCAGCTAACTTTAGGATGCTTTAGAGGGCCCCTGAGGTACCTCAAACAGGAATTATTTAACTAGGATTATTTGGTATGTTAAGTTAAATGTAATCATTCATAATTCTGGTTATTGTGACCAAGTTTCTTTATCAATTACACTGTAATCAGATGTTTAACCATGCCTTTTAAGTCTTCTGTCATTTATAGATAATTTTGTACTCTGATGCTGTTACAACAAGTGCTTCATCATCAAGGAGATTCATAGAAAGGCTATGGAAGCAGTTACGACAGTTCCACATCAAGATGATGGCTATGCGAGGATTCCAGCCCATACTAACTTAAAACAAGGAGCTGTCCTGCCCCTGGGGCCCCTAGATCAGGCATCCAGAGATTTTTACTCCCTGACAGGCAGGGTCAATGCCCCTACTCAGCCTTGAAGCAGTTACAGAAGACAGACCATTGCCCTTCTCCTTCCCATAAGAATATGGGAGTAAAATCTCTTGAGAGGGGAATGAAACAGGAAAGATGGGGGCAGGGCACAAACTTATAACAGAATGACACAGCCGTGTGCGTTCAAGTCCCAATCTGGGTTTTGGCCGAGTGAGTCCCGGCCATGTGGGTTCAAGTCCCAATCTGAGGTGCATGGTTTCAGTTCCTTCTCTGATCATTTCTGAGAAGACATAGCTTTGGGTATTCAGTCTTCCAGTCTGGCAGCAATGAGTTTTAGTTTTAAGCCTGGATTTCTAGGAGTTGCCTCTGGGTCAAAGGTGGTGTTTCAGTCCCTTGTGCCAGTGAGGCATCTGCTCTGTACTGATGGGTCTTTTTTTTTTAAATTTTATTTATTTTTGGCTGCATTGGGTCTTTGTTGCTGTGTGCGGGCTTCTTGTGGTGGCTGCTCTTGTTGCAGAGCATGGGCTCTAGGTGCACGGGCTTCAGTAGTTGCAGCAGGCAGGCTCAGTAGTTGTGGCTCGTGGGCTCTAGAGCACAGGCTCCGTAGTTGTGGCGCACGGGCTTAGTTGCCCCACAGCATGTGGGATCTTCCTGGACCAGGGATTGAACCCGTGTCCCTTGCACTGGCAGGTGGATTCTTTTCCACTGCACCACCAGGGAAGTCTCTATTGATAGGTCTTTATGTGATTTGGAGAATGCTTTGAAGTCTGCCTCATGTCCTGTTCTGGGTGCTCCTGAGTGAGTGCCATCTACTGCATGCACACACCCTTCCTGATCCCCAGAGTTGACTGTGATCCCAGCAGGGCTCTTCTTGGCTATTTCTTTCCTTGGTTCTCTCTATAAAACTTCTGGATGCTCTGCCATTTTGCTTGTATCATGGAGCTATCAGCCTCCTCTTAATTCCTCACCATCAAGATCCCTATTGTTCTTGACGTGCTCTTAGGCATGGAATTTTCCATGCTGTGTTCCAAATAAAGACAGTCACTTCAGGTAGAGGTATAAAGCTCCTCATTCTTATGGCCTGCTTTTTCCCCTAAGAAGAGCTCCTAGTCACTGTACCAGATCTGGAGCTGCTTTTCCCAGTGACAAGTGACATCCTGCTCTACAAGTGGGTACTGAGGATGGGGGGATGGGTTGGCAGCCCCTAGTCTTTTTTGGCTTGATCCTCCCAGTGCGGAAACTCCTTCTGACATATGAGCTTAGTGGGAATGATTGGGGACCCAAGTATTGTTGGCATGCTGCCCCTGGATTACAGCTTCTGCCATGAGTGGAGGCTGGGTAAGTGAGCCTCTTTACCACACCTACCTGGACACAGGACTGGGGTTGACAAGAACTGTCAGTATTCCGCTCCCAGGGTGAAACTATAACCCAAGAATGGCAGCTGGGAGGAGAAGGAGTCCTTGTCTTCTTGGCTATGTATGCCTGAGGGTTAAATGATTTTAAAAAGAATTTTCAGTAGTTAAGTTATAATTTTGCTCAGGGCAGGGTTTGCCCACCTCTTTACTCTGGAAGTCCCACTTGTTGTCTTCCTTTTTGTTTTTCTTGTGGTAAGAGATATATAACGTAATATTTACCACTTTAATAATTTTTAAGTGTACAGTTCAGCAGCATTAAGTACATTCACATTATGCTGCATCATCACCACTACCTATCTCCAGAACTTCTTCCCAACTTGAATGTTGTACCTACTAAACACTAATTCCCCATTCCTCCCTCCCCTCATCCCCTGGAAACCACCATTTTACTTTCTATCTCTAAAATTGACTATTCTAGGTACCTCATATAAGTGGAATCATACAATGTTTGTCCTTTTGTGACTGGCATAATTCACTTAGCATATCTTTAAAGGTCAGTCATGTTGTAGCATGTATCAGAATTTCCTTTTTAAGGTTGAATAACATTCTATCATATGTGTATACCACTTTTGGTTCCTCAATTCATCCACCAATGGAAACAGGTTGCTTCCACCTTTTGACTATTGTTCATCTTCTTCTGGTTCCCTTGTATATAGTAAGTTGTTTCTCTCTTGCTTCTTTCAAGACTGTCTTTCTCTTTTAAACAGTGCTAAAGTGTGGATCTTTAAGTTGTACTACATGGAGGTTTTGATCTTAGATGTATAGATTTATGTATTTCATCAAATTTGGGAAGTTTTCAATTCTTCTTTCAATTTCTTCATATATTATTTTCTAACTACCTCCCCTCTCTCCTGGGTCACCTGTTATGCATATGTTAGTATGCTTGATACTGTCCTAAGGTCTGTTAGCCTCTGTTCATTTTTATGCATTCTTTTTACATTCTGTTCTTCAGACTGGATAATTTCTATTTATCTACCTTCAAATTCTCTGATTTTTTTCTTTCTCTCAGCTCAAATCTGCTGTTGAGCTCCTCAAGTTAATTTTTCACTTCAATGAATATACTTTTCAACTCCAGAATATCTATTTGATTTCTTTTTGTAATTTCTATCTCTTTATTTAATTAAAGTATAGTTGGTTTATAATATTAGTTTCAGGTGTACAGGATAATGATTCAGTATTTTTATAGATTATACTCCATCAAGAGTTATTACAAAATGATGACTATAAGTCCCTGTTCTATACAATATATCCTTGTTGCTTATCTATTTTATACATAGTAGTTTGTATCTCTTAATCGCATAACCATATCTTGCCCCTCCCTTCTTCCATCTCCCCACTGGTAACCACTGGATTGTTTTCTATATCTGTGAGACTGTTTCTTTTTTGCTATATACATTCATTTGTTTTACTTTTTAGATTCCACAAATAAGGGATATCATACAGTAATTTGTCTTTCTCTGTCTGAATTATTTCACTATGCATAATATTCTCTAGGTCTATCCACATTGCTACAAATGGAAGAATTTCACTCTTTTTTATGTTTGAGTACTCCATTATACAATACTCCATTATACATTATACAATACTCCATTATACATACACACACACACACACACACACACACACACACCTGATATGTTTTTTTATCCATTCATCTGTAGATTGCCATTTTAATTATAATATGTCTTGGTGTGGGTCTGTTTGGGTTCATCTTATTTGAGACCCTCTCTGCTTCCTGTACATGGATATCTGTTTCCTTCTTCAGGTTTGGGAAGTTTCCAGACATAATCTCATCAAATATATTTTTGATCCCCTTCTCTCTCTTGTTTCCTTCTGGGACCCCTTAAAGAGAATGTTGGTATGCTTAATGTTATCTCAGAGATCTCAAACTGTTCTCATTTTAAAAAATTTGTTTTTCTTTATGCTGTTCTGATTGGGTGATCTCCATTAGTCTATCTTCCAGATCACTTATGCTTTCTTCTGAATCACTTAGTCTGCTATTCATTCCTTCTAGTGTGTTTTTTATTTAAGTTATTGAATTCTTCATTTCTGATTGGGTCTTTCTTATATTTTCGAGTTCCTTGTTAAAATTCTAACTGTGCTCATCTGTTCTTTTCTCTAATCCAATTAACATTCTTATTACTAATGCTTTGAATTCTTTTATCTTTTTGTTTATTCCTTTTCATTATTTATTTTTTCAAGGGTTTTCTCTTGCTGTTTCAGTTGAGACCAGTTCCTCTGCCTTTTTACTTTGCTAAACTTTCTCTGTGTCTGTGAAATTAGGTGAAACAGTTACTTATTGTGGTGTTGAAGGGATGACCTTATGTGGGAGGGCCCTTATGTAAAGTGTGTGTGCCCAATGCCTTTGGTGGGAGGGCTGGATTTGACGTGGATGCAAGTCACCTCTTTCCTCAGGGTGTGCTGGCAGCTATCACCTTGTTGGGAGGTGGGGCTGGAGATGAAGGTGTTAGGGGAGGAGCCTGGTGTGAGGCAGGGCTTCCCCTCTGTTCAGTAGCCATCACCACCTTGTCTGGGGTGGGGTTAGGTCCCAAGATGCTGAAGCGGAAGCCCTTAGGATCCAGCCGAGTTGGCTCTGTTCCCTTTAAGTATGTGCTTTCCCCTCTCCCTGCACTGGGACTTTTGCCCCAGAGGGAGCTAGTGCTGAAGCAAGGGGGGCCCGTGTGGGCTCTGGGCTCATGTCAGCTGTAGACAGAGGTCCAAGTTGTCTCCAATGCACTGACTCTGCAGGCACCAGGAACTGTTTCCCTTGCTCTGTTCAGATGCAGCCTCAGGTCCAAGTCCCCTTTGTCCCTCACATCCAATCATTGCCCTCAGCCTCCACTGCCCCAGTCCTGTTGTGAAGCCACACCACAGGGTAGGTGGGGCCTGAATTGATTCTCAGTGTGTATGGGGGTGGGTGAGCTGTGGTAGAGTGGCCACCGTTAGAGTTTTGGGCCGCTTCTGATGCACCAACAATGGATGCCACAGGCCCACCCAGACACCCCCCTGGGACTCAGTAGCCTGTGCCCCACATCTGAGCTTTCTCCCTGGTTGTGGCAGCCCTGGATCCAATGTCACGCTGCATCATGGATAAGTGGGTCTGGAGCAGTCGCTGGGCTGGGGTTGGGGCCAGGGCGGTTGTGGGAAACCTGGCAGCCTCTGGAGCAGTCCTCACTCTGCCCTCTCTGCCCTGCCTTGAGGGTAAGCCAGCACGCACACGCTCCTCACGCTCAATCCAGGCTTCCCACAGCCCTCCTGTGGTCCTCCAATCAGTCAAGAGGGCTTGTCTTCCCTGTGTCGGATTCTGGGGCACCCAATCTGTGGTTCAAATAGCTTACTCCCCAGGGCGAATCTCCACCGGTGTAATCTTCCTGTTCCTCTGAGTTCCCTCCCAGGGGCACAGGGCCTGACCTGATTGCTTCTCTTCCCTTCCTACCCAATTATGGGTGAATCTTTCTTGTAGCCTTGGTTGTACAGAAGTCTTTCTGCCGGTTTCCAGTTAGTTTTCAGTGAGAATTGCTCCATATGTAGACGTATTTATGTGTTCATGGGGAGAGGTGAGTTCCATACCTCCTTCTGCCCCACCACCTTGATAGATTTCTTCTATTTATTTATTGCTATTATCTATTTGATAGGTCTTTGTTATCATACTTTAATTCTTTAAATATGGTTTCCTTTGAATATATTTATAGGAGCTGATTAAAAGTCTTTATTTACTATGTCCTCGGAGACAGTTTCTATTGACTGCTTTTTGTCCTGAGTATGAGACACACATTATTTCTTTGCAACTTTTGTAATTTTTTATTTGACACTGGACAGTTTTGATAATATACTGAGCAACTCTGGACTTTTGACTCCCTCCCAAAGCAATGTAGTTGCTGCTTTTATATTTGTTTAGTGACATGTCTGAACCAATTCTGGAGAGTCTGTCTTTCCTGCAGTGTGTAGCCTGATGTCCTTGCTCAGATTTTTATTTTTACTTTTAATTCATTTCATTTTTAGGGCTAGCTTCCTAGGAGTCTCTCTTGGATCATCATAACTTATTAGCCAGCCAATGATTAGTCAAAGTTTGTGCATAAACATCTTGGGCCAATAAAGCTTCCATTTTGCAAAGGGGATCTATATGTAGGTTGGGGCATGCATTAAAAATTCAAGCAGTTTATGTCTGGCTTTTATTTTTTTCTTATGTAGGTGTCATGTTCAGCCAGGTATGAATATGTAATTGGGGCTCTAAGTCTCTCCTGAGTCTGTATGCAGACTTGTACATCTTGTACTTGTACTTGTACACAATCTTCCAGATTCCCAGGACTATATGAGAGCGTATCCAAGACCTTTATGGTTGTTTTATTGCTCAGATCTCCCAGTTAAATTTTTGGCATGGTGTATTGCAGCCACAGGTAACTAAGATATTTGTCCCCCCGATTGTTTGCCATTGATTTTGCTATTGTTTTTGACAATGCCCTGGGCTTGAGGCTTCTTTTTTAATTTTCATTTAAAAAACTGCTTTCTTGTCTCAAGATCAGGTAAATCATTGCTTGGTTTTTATTCTACCTGTTATCTTTTTTTCTTTAAATTTATCTCTATAATCAATTTATCTAGAATTTATGTGTGGTAAGGCTCTAACTTGATGTTTTCTCCTCAGATATCAACCCAATTTTCTCAACAATTATTAAAAAGTTCATCTATTCCTCATTGATTTGTGAAGCTTTCTTTAGCACATTTTAAGTTATTATGTGTCTAGGGTCTTAGTATTAGCTGCTCTAAAACAATGACCTGTCAATTTTTGTGCCAGTATCATATCATTTTAGTATACATTTATAATACATTCTGGCTTTTTTGTTGATGTTATTTGAGCCAAGACTCCACTTACTGATCTTTAAAAAAAAATTTCAATCTATTCTTACTCATTTGCTTTTCCCAACGAACTTAAGAATTATTTTGTCAGGTGAACAAAGACTAGTTTTTATATACCTTTACTCTTTATATATCAGGATGGCACATGGTTAACTCAAATATTCTATTACGTACAGCTGGGAATGAATCTGCTGCTTCTTAATAGAACTGTTTCTCTGAAGAGACTCTGCAACTTCAGCCATGAATCTAGAGAAACAACTTTGTTCAATTTCATGTTCTATTTCCGGAAAATGGTTGAGATTGTAAAGAACCTGTGCTAGAAATGGTAGGGCCTTGGTACATGGTCCTCCTCATTCAACAGGGCTGCATCCCACCCCTAGAAGCCTGACAGAGTTCCTCATTATCCTTCTCTCCTCAGTTGTGATTATTATATGTATAAAGTTTCTGCCTTCCTCCAACTGTATCAAGCTTTCCTAGTAGACTCTCATTTCTCTAGGCCAAATGTCCAAGAGCTGCACCAACTTAAGCTTTAGCCACAACTTGCCCAGCAGTACTTTACTTTCATGAGAGGTATCTCTTAACTATAGTTACTAGAAGCAATTGAGGAGTTTAGATTACTAATACTCAATCAGGGCATAGTTCAGTGTTCCTACCCAGTCTTTTTTTTTTAAATTATTATTTTTTTGGCTGCGTTGCGTCTTTGTTGCTGTGCACGAGCTTTCTCTAGTTGTGGAAAGTGGGGGCTACTCTTCATTGCAGTGAACAGGCTTCTCATTGTGGTGGCTTCTCTCTTTGCAGAACATGGGCTCCAGGCATGCGGGCTTCAGTAGCTGTGGCATGCGGGCTCAGCAGTTGTGGCTTACGAGCTCTAGAGCGCAGGCTCAGTAGTTGTGGTGCATGGGCTTACTTGCTCCGTGGCATGTGGGATTTTCCCAGACCAGGGATCGAACCTGTGTCCCCTGTATTGTCAGGTGGATTTTTAACCACTGTGCCACCAGTGAAGTACCCTACCCAGTCTTTACATTGATGGGCAATGCAGTACTTAAGATAAGTTAAATTTCATTTAAAGTTGAATTTTAAATTTCCAATAAGATTTTATGTTAATTTTTAAAACTGCATTTTTCTACCATTTTGCCTTTTAAAAACCATAGGAAATGCAATCCCTATCAAACTAACACTGGCATTTTTCACAGAACTAGAATAAAAAATTTCACAATTTGTATGGAAACACAAAAGACCCCGAATAGCCAAAGCAATCTTGAGAATGAAAAATGGAGCTAGAGGAATCAGGCTCCCTGACTTCAGACTATACTACAAAGCTAGAGTAATCAAGACAGTATGGCACTGGCACAAAAACAGAAATATAGATCAATGGAACAGGATAGAAAGCCCAGAGATAAACCTACGCACATATGGTCACCTTATCTTTGATAAAGGAGGCAAGAATATACAGTGGAGAAAAGACAGCCTCTTCAATAAGTGGTGCTGGGAAAACTGGACAGGTACATGTAAAAGTATGAGATTAGGACACTCCCTAACACCATACACAAAAATAAACTCAAAATGGATTAAAGACCTAAATGTAAGGCTAGACACTATCAAACTCTTAGAGGAAAACATAGGCAGAACACTCTATGACATAAATCACAGCAAGATCCTTTTTGACCCACCTCCTAGAGAAATGGAAATAAAAACAAATGGGACCTAATGAAACTTAAAAGCTTTTGCACAGCAAAGGAAACCATAAACAAGACCAAAAGACAACCCTCAGAATGGGAGAAAATATTTGCAAATGAAGCAGCTGACAAAGGATTAATCTCCAAGATTTACAAGCAGCTCAATAACGAAAAACAAACAACCCAATCCAAAAATGGTTAGAAGACCTAAATAGACATTCTCCAAAGAAGATATACAGACTGCCAACAAACACATGAAAGAATGCTCAACATCATTAATCATTAGAGAGATGCAAATCAAAACTACAATGAGATATCATCTCACACCAGTCAGAATGGCCATCATCAAAAAATCTAGAAACAATAAATGCTGGAGAGGGTGTGGAGAAAAGGGAACCCTCTTGCACTGCTGGTGGGAATGTAAATTGATACAGCCACTATGGAAAACAGTATGGAGGTTCTTTAAAAAACTACAAATAGAACTACCATACGACCCAGCAATCCCACTACTGGGCATATACCCTGAGAAAACCATAATTCAAAAAGAGTCATGTACCAAAATGTTCATTGCAGCTCTATTTACAATAGCCAGGACATGGAAGCAACCTAAGTGTCCATCATCGGATGAATGGATAAAGAAGATGTGGCACATATATACAAAGGAGTATTACTGAGCCATAAAAAAGAAATGAAATTGAGATATTTGTAGTGAGGTGGATGGACCTAGAGTCTGTCATACAGAGTGAAGTAAGTCAGAAAGAGAAAGACAAATACCATATGCTAACACATATATATGGAATCTAAGGGAAAAAATAGGTCATGAAGAACCTAGGGGTAAGACGGGAATAAAGACACAGACCTACTAGAGAATGGATTTGAGGATATGGGGAGGGGGAAGGGTAAGCTGTGACAAAGTGAGAGAGTGGCATGGACATATATACACTACCAAACGTAAAATAGATAGCTAGTGGGAAGCAGCCACATAGCACAGGGAGATCGGCTCAGTGCTTTGTGACCACCTAGAGGGGTGGGATAGGGAGTGTGGGAGGGAGGGAGACGTAAGAGGGAAGAGATATGGGAACATATGTATATGTATAACTGATTCACTTTGTTATAAAGCAGAAACGAACACACCATTGTAAAGCAATTATACTCCAATAAAGATGTTAAAAAAACCAAAGGAATTGGAAGTTGGAGAGACTTGGGTTCAAACACTTGCAGAACCCCTTATTAGTTATGTAATCTTTGCAAGTCACTTCTTTTTGAGTCTTTGTCTCCTCTTCTATAAATGGAGATAAATAATACTTTTCAGCACTATTATAAGGATTAATAGCATCGTATACAAAGGGCTGACTTAGCACAAGGTCAGGTATGTAGGATGTAATATTATAGAACGTGTTCTTGATTATTTTGTAAACACTGATAACTGCCTTATGCTGTAATAATGATCTTATATATGAGTTACTGACTTTCACAGGGCAGTTTCCCCCTACACAAAAAGACTTCAGATGGTGCTTCTTCTTTTGGGGTGTTTAGGTCTTTTTAAAAGTAATCTTTATATCTTTTCCCTTGCTTTTAGGGAGTAACCTATCACTTATAATTGGTATCACTGGGGCTGGTTCTAAGAATAGCTCTTACTCCCTGTCTCATGTCCCTTGAATTTGCTACTACTGATCTGTTGTACACTGGGAAATCAGATGATCAAATTGTCAGAAATGTGTCTAAATTAAGGATAAATAGGTTCAGCAGAAGACTAAGGGGTTCTTTTCAGGGCAAGCATATAGAACCTATTAGAGCATAGTCTTTGTGATAGCTATTAGAGCTATTAATAAGCCATTTTAACTTACTTTCATGTTTTGGATGTATTCCAAAAAACCCAGAGAATCAAATAAATGGGAACATGAGCTATTACTATACTTTTGAGAAAAAAGGTAAAACATATAATTCAAGAGTTAATATGTGATAATGTAGGGCTGTGGCCCAGGAATGTGTTAAGGAGCTAGGAGGAATGAATCCTATCCATTATTCTTATTGGGAAGACTTCTTAAGTCACCAATCTTAATGTCAAGGCAGTTAGAATATTAAGACATATTAAGAATCTATTATGTGATAGAGCCCCTGCATACATTATCTCAATCCTCAAACAGCTCTGAGAAGTAACAATTATTACACCCATTTATGGTGAGAAAATGGATACTCTGAAACAGGGGTCCCCAACACCCGGGCCATGGACTGGTTAGGAACCGGGCTGCACAGCAGGAGGTGAGTGGTGGGCAACTGAGTGAAGCTTCGTCTGCTGCTCCCCATCGCTCACATTACTGCATGAACCATCCCCCCCATCGCTTGCATTACCACCTGAACGACGTCCCCCAACCGTGGAAAAACTGTCTTCCACGAAACTGGTCTCTGGTGGCAAAAAGTTTGAGGACCGTAGCTCTAAAAGGTTAAAGTGACTTATCCAAGCTGAAAAGTGCCAGAGCCAGAATTCAAACTAAGGTTTGTCCAGTTTCAAAGCTCAAAGCTCTGTAATCCTCTGGTGACTTGTAGGGACTGACTTCCTCTTTGCACAAAAACTTACTCTACATCAGCAAATAAACAATGTGTAAAAAACGTGTAAAAAAATAGAATACCATTGACAATCACAATAATATATATCAAGTACCTAGGAATTAATTTAAAATGCAGAAGACCTCTATGAAAGAAAATTAACTCTATTTAGGACATAAACTTCTGTACATTTGAAACTAAAATAATACTGTAAATCAACTATACTTCAAAAAATAAAAAAGACATAAAGAAAGAGACCTGAATAAAGGGAGAAGTAAACTATGATCTTTGGATGGGAAGACAACATTATAAAGATGTCAATTTTCCCTAAATTAATCTATAAATCCAATTCATTGACCAAAAAAACCCGACAAGATTTTGTGGAAACTGGACTAATTCTAAATTACATATGGAACAATAAAGATTCATGTGGGCATTTGGTGCCACTGGGGCTCCCACGTTCCAAGCAGTCATATCACCTCTGCACCCGGTGCTCACAGGGGCAGACCCCAGAGCTAAAAGGCAGCCTCAGGACCAGACTCCTGTGGGTGGGCCACCCACAGAGGTGGGGATAAAAAGAAAGCTGAACCCCAGGGACAGGGTGACCAAGGAATAAGATTGAAAATCTTTCCATCAGCTGTACAAGCTGCAGATTAAATCCCCATGATCAGCTAGGTAGACCCTGCATCTACGGAATATCTGAGTAGACAATGAGTGTTCCCACAAATGAAAATGGTCTAGCTCTGGGAGCTGTGGACTTTTGGGGGAAAGCACATGCAGCAATGGGTCAGATCAGAGTCTAAGTGGTCCCCACAGGGCCCACAGCAGTTCCAGAGACCAGCCCAGAGGCACAGGAGGGCCTCTTGGGGAGGCGGAGTTGGGCTGTGGCTCACGGTGTGTGCGAGGACACTTACAGCAGAGATCCCAGGGAAACATAATTATTACTATTAATATTACTATGCTTTGATTCATTTGGTCATTGCTTCTGGCTTTTTTGTTTGTTTTTCATTTTTTCTTGCTTTTTTTTTGTTTTAGTGTATTTTCTTAAATTTAGTCTTTTGGGATCTCTATGTTTTACAACATATTCACTTTTATTTTTATCTTTTAAAAATATATTTCTATTTTTACTTTGCTTTTCTGTTCTTCTGTGTTCTTTTCCCTTATTTTTTTCTTCTTCTTTTTCTTTAATATATTTTTCTTTTTTATATATATTTCCATTTCTACTTTGCTTTTCTGTTGTCCTGTGCTTTCTCCCTTTTTCTTTTGTTATTATTTTTTAAAGTCATTTTTATCAGTTTGTTCTGTTTCCTTGCTTTATTCTTCAGGTGGCACAAAACTTTGGTATGTTTTTTAGGTTATGTGTTTTTGTTAGTTTTAATCCTAATTATTTGATTTCGTTTTTGAGTTCTTCTATTTGTCTGGTTGTTTTCTTGCTTTTTGTTTTATTTGGCTCTGCTTCTGTTTCTTTTATGCATGTGTATGTTTCCTTGTTTCTGTTTTTGTTTGATTTTGTTTTTACCAT
This sequence comes from Monodon monoceros, assembly GCF_005190385.1. Lineage (NCBI taxonomy): Eukaryota > Metazoa > Chordata > Mammalia > Artiodactyla > Monodontidae > Monodon > Monodon monoceros. The sequence goes on from NW_021703779.1 coordinate 46,734,737, forward strand.
TTCTCTGGGATTTTATTTGCCTTTTTTTTCTTCCTTAAGATATTTTCTACTTTATATTTTTAATATTTCTAAATCTACATTGCTTTTCTGTTCAGTCGTCTTTCCCCTTTCTCTTTTCCTATTTTGTTTATCATCTTTGTCAGTTTGTTTTGTTTCTTTGCTTCATTCTTCAGTTAGCAGTCTGCTTTGGTTTTGTTTTTCAGTTACATGTTTTTTCTCAGTTTTCTTTTTAATTGTTTGATTTCGTTCTTGGATTGTTTCGCTTGCCTGGTTGTTCTCTTGCTTTATGATTTATTTGGGTCCATTTTTGTTTCTTCTGTGTGTGCATGTTTCCTTCTTTCTGTTTGATTTTACTTTTTACCATTACTCTGGGGTTTTCTTAGTCTTTTTTAAATATCTGCTTTATTGCTGGAACGAGTGACTTGTGAGGTCTTGGTCCCTCGACCAGACGTTGGGCCTGAAGCTCTGGGGTGGGAGCACAGAGTCCAGGGTGCTGGACCACTAGAGAATTTCCAGCCCCAGGGAATATTAATCACCGAGAGCTCCCACGGAGGCCTCTATCTAAATCCAAGACGCGACTCCACCCAGCTGTCAGAAGATCCCAGTGCTGGACACCTCACAAAAGACAAAAAACAAGACAGGAACACAAACCCACCCATTAGCACACAGACTACCTAAAGTCACACTAAGCTCACAGACACCCCAAAACACACCACCTGAAGTGGCCCTGCTCATCAGAGGGAAAAGACTCAGCTCCACCCCCTCAGGACGCAGGCACCAATCCCTTCCATCAGGAAGCCTACGCAAGCCACTGGACCAACCTCACTACCAGGGGCGGAGGGCAGAAACAAAAGGAACTACAACCCTGCAGCCCGGGGAAAGGAGACCTCAAGTACTGTAAATTAGAAAAAATGAGAAGACAGAGAAATATGCAGCAGATGAAGGAGCAAGGTAAAAACCCACCAGACCAAACAAATGAAGAGGAAATAGGCAGTCTACCTGAAAAAGAATTCAGAGTAATGATAGTAAAGATGATACAAAATCAAGGAAATACAATGGAGAAAATACAAGAAATGTTTAACAAAGACCTAGAAGAACTAAAGAGCAAACAAACAATGATGAACAACACAATAACTGAAATTAAAAATACTCTAGAAGGAATCAATAGCAGAATAACTGAGGCAGTAGAATGGAAAGTGAGCTGGAAGACAGAATGGTGGAAAAAACTGCTGCAGAGCAGAATAAAGAAAAAAGAATGAAAAGAATTGAGGACAGTCTCAGAGACCTCTGGGACAACATTAAGCACACTAACATTCAAATTATAGGTGTCCCAGAAGAAGAAGAAAAAAAAGAAAGGGTCTGCAAAAATAGGAATAGATTATAGTTGAAAACGTCCCCAACATGGGAAACGAAATAAGACAATCAAGTCCAGGAAGCGCAGAGAGTCCCATACAGAAGAAACAGGACGAGACACGCATTAATCACACTAACAAAAATTAAACACAAAGAAAAAATATTAAAAGCAGCAAGGGAAAAGCAACAAATAACATACAAGGGAATCCCCATAAGGTTAACAGCTGATCTCTCAGCAGAAACTCTGCAAGCCGGAAGGGAGTGGCAGGACATATTTAAAGTAATGAAAGGGAAAAACCTACAACCAAGATCACTCTAACCAGCAAGGATTTCACTCAGATTCGATGGAGACATTAAAACCTTTACAGACAAGCAAAAGCTAAGAGAATTCAGCACCACCAAACCAGCTTTACAAGAAATGCTGAAGGAACTTCTCTAGGCAGGAAACACAAGAGAACGAAAAGACCTACAAAAACAAAAACAAACCAATTAAGAAAATGGTAATAGGAACATACATATCAATAATTACCTTAAATGTAAATGGATTAAAAGCTGCAACCAAAAGGCATAGACTGGCTGAATGTATACAAAACAAGACCCTACATATGCTGTTTACAAGAGACCCACTTCAGATTTAGGGACCTATATAGACTCAAAGTGAGGGGATGGAAAAAGATATTCCGTGCAACTGGAAATCAAAAGAAAGACGGAGTACCAACACTCATATCAGACAAAATAGACTTTCAAATAGAGAATATTACAAGAGACAAGAAAGGACATTACATAATGATCAAAGGATCAATCCAATAAGAAGCTATAACAATTGCAAGTATCTAGTCATCCAACATAGGACAACCTCAATATATAAGGCAAATGCTAACAGCCATAAAAGGGGAAATTGACAGCAACACAATAATAGTAGGCGAATTTAACACCCCGCTTACACCAATGGACAGATGATCCAAACAGAAAATAAATAAGGAAACACAAGCTTTAAATGACACATTAGACCAGATGGACTTAATTGATATTTATAGGACATTCCATCCAAAAACAACACAATACACTTTCTTCTCATGTGCACACAGAACATTCTCCAGGATAGATCACATCTTGGGTCACTAATCAAGCCACAGTAAGTTTAAGAAACTGAAATTTTATCAAGCATCTTTTCCGACCACAACGCTATGAGACTAGATATCAATTTCAGGAAAAAAAATTGTAAAAAATACAAATACATGGAGTCTAATGAAGACACTACTAAACAACCAAGAGATCACTGAAAAAATCAAAGAGGAAATCAAAAAATAAATAGAAACAAATGACAATGAAAACACGATGAACCAAAATCCATGGGATGCAGCAAAAGCAGTTCTAAGAGGGAAGTTTATAGCAATACAATCCTACCTGAAGAAACAAGAAACATCTCAAATAAACAACCTAACCTTAAACCTAAAGCAATTAGAGAAAGATGAACAACAGCAAACAAACAAAAAACCCCCAAAGTTAGCAGAAGAAATCATAAAGATCAGATCATAAATAAATGAAAAAGAAAGGAAGGAAACAATAGCAAACATCAATAAAACTAAAAGTTGTTTCTTTCAGAAGACAAATAAAATTGATAAACCAATAGCCAGACTCATCAGGAAAAAAAGAGAGAAGACTCAAATCAACAGAATTAGAAATGAAAATGGAGAAGTAACAACTGACACCGCAGAAATACAAAGGATCATGAAAGACTACTATAAGGAACTAAATGCCAATAATATGGACAACCTGGAAGAAATGGACAAATTCTTAGAAAAGTACAACCTTCCAAGATTGAACCGGAAAGAAATAGAAAATATAAACAGACCAATCACAAGCACTGAAATTGAAAGTGTGATTAAGTCTTCCAGCAAGCAGCTACATAGCACAGGGAGATCAGCTTGGTGCTTTGTGATCACCTAGGCAGATGGGATAGGGAGGGTGGGAAGGAGACGCACAAGGGAGGAGATATGGGGATATATGTATATGTATAGCTGATTCACTTTGTTATAAATCAGAAACTAACACATCATTGTAGAACAATTATACTCCAATAACGATGTTAAAAAAGAAGTAAATCCCCAAAAAAGTTTAGTAAGACATTTATAAAAAAAAAGTCTTCCAACAAACAAAAGCCCAGGGCCAGATCGCTTCACGGGCAAATTCTATCAAACATTTAGAGAAGAGCTAACACCTATACTTCTCAAACTCTTTCAAAATATAGCAGAGGGAGGAACACTCCCTAACTCATTCTACGAGGCCACCATCACACTGATACCAAAACCAGACAAAGATGTCACAAAAAAGATTACAGGCCAATATCACTGATGAACATACATGCAAAAATCGTCAAAAAACTACTAGCAAACAGAACCCAATAGCACATTAAAAGGATCATACACCATGATCAAGTGGTGATTATCCCAGGAATGCAAGGATTCTTCAATATATGCAAATCAATTAATGTGATACACCATATTAACAAATTGAAGGAGAAAAACCATATGATCATCTCAATAGATGCAGGAAAAGCTTTTAACAAAATTCAACATCCATTTATGATGAAGACGCTCCAGAAAGTGGGCATAGAGGTAACCTGCCTCGACATAATAAAAGCAATATGACAAACCCACAGTCAACATCACTCTCAATGGTGAAAAACTGAAAGCATTTCCTCTAAGATCAGGAAAAAGACAAGAGTGTCCACTCTTGCCACTATTATTCAACATAGTTTTGGAAGTGCCAGCCATGGCAATCAGAGAAGAAAAACAAATAAAAGGAATCCAAATTGGAAAATACGAAATAAAACTGTCACTGTTTGCAGATGACATGATACTATACACAGCAAATGCTAAAGATGCCACCAGGAAAATACTAGATGTAATCAATGAATTTGGTAAAGTAGCAGAATACAAAATTAATGCAGAGAAAGACCCCAAATAGTCAAAGCAATCTTGAGAAAGAAAAATGGAGGTAGAGGAATCAGGCTCCCTGACTTTAGACTATACTACAAAGCTACTCTAATCAAGACAGTATGGTACTGACACAGAAATAGAAATACAGATCAATGGAATAGAATAGAAAGCACACAGATAAACCCACTCACATATGGTCACCTTATCTTTGACAAAGGAGGCAAGAATACACAATGGGGAAAAGACAGCCTCTTCAATAAGTGGTGCTGGGAAAACTGGACAGCTACATGGAAAAGAATGATATTTGAACACTTCCTAGAAAGAATATGAATATGAAAAAAAAGAACACTCCCTAACACCATATCCAGAAATAAACTCAAAATGGATTGAAGATCTAAATGTAAGTCCAGACACTATAAAACTCTTAGAGGAAAACATAGGCAGTACACCTATGACATAAATCAAAGTAAGATCCTTTTTGACCCACCTCCTAGAGCAATGGGAATGAAATTAAAAATAAACAAGTGGGACCTAGTGAAACTTAAAAGCTTCTGCACAGCAAAGGAAACCATAAACAAGATGGAAAGATAACCCTCAGAATGGGAGAAAATATCTGCAAACAAAGCAACTGACAAAGGATTAACCTCCAAAATATACAAGCAGCTCATGCAGCTCAATATCAAAAAGAAAACAAAAACAAAGAAAAACCAAATCCAAAAATGGGCAGAAGACCTAAATAGACATTTCTCCAAAGAAGATATACAGATTGCCAACAAACACATGAGAACATGCTCAACATCACTAATCATTAGAGAAATGCAAATCAAAACCACAATGAGGTATCACCTCACACTAGTCACAATGGCCATCATCAAAAAATCTAGAAACAATAAATGCTGGAGAGGGTGTGGAGAAAAGGGAACTCTCCTGCACTGTTGGTAGGAATGAAAATTGATACAGCCACTATGGAGAACAGATGGAGGTTCCTTAAAACACTAAAAATAGAGCTACCATATGACCCAGCAATCCCACTACTGGGCATATACTCTGAGAAAACCATAATTCAAAAAGAGTCAAATATCGTATATTAATGCACATATGTGGAACCTAGAAAAATGGTACAGATTAACCGGTTTGCAGGGCAGAAGTTGAGACACAGATGTAGAGAACAAACATATGGACATCAAGGGGGGAAAGCCGCTGGGGGGTGAGGATGGTGGTGTGATTAAAAAAAAAAAAGAGTCACGTACCCCAATGTTCATTGCAGCACTATTTACAATAGCCAGGACATGGAAGCAACCTAAGTGCCCATCGACAGATGAATGGATAAAGATGTGGCACATATATACAATGTAATATTACTCAGCCAGAGAAAGGAACGAAATTGGGTTATTTGTAGTGAGTTGGATGGACCTAGAGTGTGTCATACAGAGTGAAGTAAGTCAGAAAGATAAAAACAAATACCGTATGCTAACACATATATATGGAAAGTAAAAAAGTGGTACTGATGAACCTAGTGGCAGGGCAGGAATAAAGACGCAGACATAGAGAATGGACTTGAGGACACAGTGGGGGAAGGAGAAGCCGGGACGAAGTTAGAGAGTAGCATTGACATATATACACTACCAAATGTAAAATGGATGGCTAGTGGGAAGCTGCTGCAGAGTACAGGGAGTTCAGCTCCATGTTTTGTGACGACCTAGGGGGGTGGGATAGGGAAGGTGGGAGGGAGACACAAGAGGGAGGGCATATTGGGATATATGTATACGTATAGCTGATTCACTTTGTTCTACAGCAGAAACTAACAACATTGTAAAGCAATCATACTCCAATAAAGATATTAAAAATAAAAGATTTATGTGGTTCAAGAATAGTTAGTACAAGTCTGCAACAAGAAAAGCAGAGTGGAGATTTACCTGACCTGATATTAAGGCAAATTACAAACCGTTAATAATTCAAAGAATGTGATACTGGCAACACAGCAAGTAGGCAATGGAACAAAATAGAATCCAGGAATGGACTCAAGAATATACAGGAACTTGGTACCTAATAATGGTGGTAACACAAATCAATGGGGAGAGAACAGGTCATTTAATAAACGGGGTTGGGAAAACTGGCTTATTATGTAGAGAAAATAAAATTAGATCATTTTATACAGCATATACAGAATAAATACCCACTATATTAAAGACCTTATATGGAAGGCAACATTATAAAACTATAATGTAAACAGTTACATTATAGTTACAGAAAAAGTAGACACATCTTTATGACCCAGGGGTAGGGAAGAATTTATTAAATAAGATCCCCAAAGCACACACTATAAATGTACAGATTGATGGGTTTGACAAAATCAACTTAAATACTTATTGGTTAGGGGTAAAGTGTACTGATATCTGCAAATTACTTGGAAATGCATCAAAAAGGATGGATAAATGGATGGCTAGAGATGGAGAGAGGGATAGTTATATGGTTATATGGTATAAAGCTGTTAATTATAGAATCTAAGTGGTGGTCATATGAGTGTTTATATGGTTATATGGTATAAAGCTGTTAATTACAGAATCTAAGTGGTGGTCATATGAGTGTTTGCCATCCTATCCTTCCAACTTTCCTGTGTTTTTTTTTTTTTTTTGGCCACGCCACATGGTGTGGCATGAGGGATCTTAGTTCCCTGACCAGGGATGGAACCCACGCCCCCTGCGGTGGAAGGGTGGAGTCTTAACCACTGGATCGCCAGGGAAGTCCCACTTTTCTGTATATATGAAATCATAATGAAAGGTCAGTGAGAATGAAATACTTTTGTTCTAAAAAGGATATTGTACATAAATTTCTAAAAAATTGTGGCTGACTGGAAAAGATATTTGACACATATACACACAGATATAGAAAAGATATTTGCTTTATTCGTATGTTTATTTGTTTAGGGTATATTATGTATTTAAGGTTTAACATACAGTCTTGTTAAATTGTCATTTATATACAGATTGCTAAATTGCCCTAAAGAAAGTTGAACCAAATTTACAGTTGCATAAAGATAGCCAGTTGCTGTCACCATTGTCACTTCTTGGGTATTGTTCTTTTTTTTCTTTTTTTAATTGGGGTATAGTTGTTTTACAATGTTGTGTTAGTTTCTGCTGTACAGCTAAGTGAATCAGCTATATGTATACATATATCCCCTATTTTTTGGATTTCCTTCCCATTTAGGTCACCACAGAGCACTGAGTAGAGTTCCCTGTGCTATACAGCAGGTTCTCATTAGTTATCTATTTTACACATAGTAGTGTATATATGTCAATCCCAATCTCACAAGAAACTTCTGTAATCAGAAAGAAAAAAGACAAGTAACCTAAAAGAAAATTTGCAAGATAAATAGGCACTTCAGAGAATGTGAAAACAAATGGCTAATATATATAAAAAAGAAGATCAACCTCATCCGTAGTCAAATAAATGCAAATTAAAATAAAAGATACTACTTGAAACCCACTGGATTAGCAAAAATTAAGAAGTTATAAGACATCAGCCCTGGCAATAATATGAAGAAATAGAAACCCTTATGCATTCTTCATAGGACTATAAATTTAGAACAAATATAATCTAGAGCAATTTGGCCATATTTGGTGAAAAATCTATATGCATATTTACAGGATCCAGGACTTCAACTCCTAAATACATACTTCAGATAAACTGACACAGGAACACAAAGATACAGAGACATCTATGAAGATATTCCCTGTAGCACTGTTTGCAATATCCCAGAACTGGAAACAACTATCAAACAACAAATAAAGTACTATGATATAAGTAACTGTTGGAATATAATTCAGCAGTCATCAGGAACGAACCATATACGAATACAGAAAGATCTACAAAATAACACTGAGTGAAAAAGTAAGAAATAGAATGATATGTACAACACAGTATCTTTCATGTTAAAAAAGGAAAAAATCTACACATATAAACATCACTATAGATTGTGCATGCATATATATATATATATATATATATATATATATATGGAAGATGGCTTGGAGGGACACACATCAAATACCCAAGAGTGGATAACTATGGGTAGAGAGAAGGGGACTGAATCAGGAAGAAAGGCTGAAGGGGACAAAAACCAAATATAAAACCAAAAAATAAAAGTGTTTATGCATGGGCTGATGATGACAGATCATAAACTGAGGAGACTATCATAGCAATTGATTTCCAATGTTTCTGAAGTCTAAAGTAAACATAAAACTTCCCCACCTCAAAATACCATAAAAACCACGTGCTTAAAGGAAATGTCAAAAAAAATAAAATAGAAATGAACTGACCACTTCCCGGTCACATGGCTTACCGGAGTACACAGCACATGAGCAGCAGATGGGTGGGGACGTTAGCTGGATTGAGCATACTGGGTGTGTCTGACTTCATACAGGCCAGGAAGGCACGCATCCTTCTGTTCTTGTCCTCAACTGCTTTGCCTAGCCAGAGCTTCTTGAGGTTTGGGCAAGTCCATTCCCGAAATGTCAGGGCAGACACCAGCTCAGGGGTTTGAGGTGACTTCCCTTTATAGGCAGACCACTCTTTAAGGATCACTGAAGGAACTAGAAAACAGAAATTGAGGAAAAACTGGCTATAGAGACTCTGAGCATTTCTGCAGCTGGTCACAATTGACAGAAACCATCACACTTCAACATCTTTGTATGTTCTGTCACTATAATTTTTATTGTTAGCAGTAGTAACAGCAGGAGTAGTAAGCATTTATTAGATGCTTGGTATGTATTAAGTATTTTACATATAAATGTAAATCTTACTTACTCTTCAGAACAAACCTGAGAGAGAAGCATTATGACTATATTATCACAAAACACAGTGCTCATTTTGCAGGTGAAAAAAGGAATCAAAGCTCAATGGTCACACAGCTCTACAGTCACACAGCAGTCCCCCACTTATTTGCAGGGAATAAGTTCCAAGACCCCCAGTGGATGCCCAAAACCATGGACAGTACCGAATCCTGCAATATACTATGTTTTTTCCTATACCTACATACCTATGATAAAGGTACGTAAGAGATTAACAACAATAACTAATAATAAAATAGAACAGTTATAACAACATACTGTAATCAAAGTTATGTTAAAGTGGTCTCTCTCTCTCCAAATATCTTATTGTACAAATTTAATGCCATTTCCATCTTAACTAAGCACTTATCGTGTACTGTGTCCATAACTTTTGCAGTTCGAGATGTGACAGCAAAACTAGCACAAATTTCTTTTTCCTTCTTCACAATTTCACAGACAGAAGACTCGTTCTTACCATAGATCTTTTTGTTCTTACTATAGATCTTAGTAACGTCAGCATATGATATTTTTTCTTCCCTTATTAAGTTGAGAACTTTCACCTTTTCACTTAAAGGAAGCACTTTACAGCTTCCTTTTGGCATATCTGAATTGCCAGCATCACTACTCTTGCACTTCAGGGCCATTATTAAGTAAAATAAGGGTTAATTGAACATAAGCACTGAGATACTGGGACAGTTGATTTGATAACCCAGACAGCTACTAAGTGACTAACAGGCAGCATACGCTGAAGAGAGGAATGTTTCACATCCTGGGTGGGAGGGAGCAGGATTATGCGAGATTTCATCACACTACTCAAAACAGTGTGCAACTTAAAATTTATGAATTGGCTGCGTGCCCACCCAGCCCCTATTATAGTCTGAGATAAAGAACGCAAGATTAAAATGGAAGTCTCCACTATACCCTGACATCCCTTTTGCAGTATCCCAGTGGTCACAAAGACCAAGCCTGGTACAAGCAGGGGGAGACCATGCCCAGGACTGGAGGTGAGCATTCTAAGATCAGTAAGGTTCCGAGCTGCCGGAGACTCCAGTTCCTGTCTTGTTGCTCCACCATCCCTCGGGCATGGCCCTCGTCTGAATGAATATTTGACCACATGGATGGATAAATATTCCAGCCAGGAGGACTGAGATACTTTTCCATTATAGGTTATTACAATATATTGAATATAGTTCCATGTACTATACAGTGACATAGAAAGAGAAGAAGGAAAATTAGACATCAAGAAAGGCGCCGAATGTAAGACAGCAAACAGACACAGTGAAATCTAAACCAGGGTCAGTGACTTTCTTTCCAAGTTGGGTCCTCAATGGAGGGCCCTAAACGCTGCCTGCCCCCTGGCAGAAACATCACAGATTTCTCAGAAGTGGCTTTGAGGCTTTTCAGAGGCTCGGAGATGATCCTTTGGAGCTCAGGGGGCGCCTTCAAGATGGCAGAGGAGTAAGACGTGGAGATCACCTTCCTCCCCACAAATACATCACAACTACATCTATATGTGGAACAACTCATACAGAACACCTACTGAACACTGGCAGAAGACCTCAGACTTCCCAAAAGACACCTCAGGTGACTTACACGCAGAGGCAGGGCCAAATCCAAAGGTGAACCCAAGGAGCTGTGTGAACAAAGAAGAGAAAGGGCAATTTCTCCCAGCAGCCACAGGAGCAGTGGATTAAATCTCCACAATCAGCTTGATATACCCTGCATCTGTGGAAAACCTGAACAGACAGCGAATCATCCCAAAACTGAGGCATTAGACTTTGGGAACAACTGTAGACTTGGGATTTCCTTTCCGCATGTAATTTGCTTCTGGTTCTATATTTATCTTAGTTTAGTATTTAGAGTTTATTATCATTGGTATATTTGTTTATTGATTTGGTTGTGCCCTTCCTTTTTTATTTTTTATGTATACATATATAGATAGATAGATTTATTTATTTTACTTTTTCTCTTTTTGTGAGTGTGTATGTGTATGCTGCTTTGTGTGATTTTGACTGTATAGCTTTGCTTTTGCCATTTGTCCTAGCATTCTGACTGTCTGTTTGTTTGTTTTTTAAGTATAGTTTATAGCACTTGTTAGCATTGAAGGATTTGTTTTTGGGTTTGGTTGCTCTCTTCTTTCTTTTTTTAATTACATTTTTATTTTTAATAATTTTTTCTATTTCAATAACATTATTTTATTTGTTTAGTTTTCGTTATTTCTTGCTTTCTTTTTTCTCCCTTTTCTTCTGAGCTGTGTGGCTGACAGGGTCTTGGTGCTCTGCCCAGGTGTCAGGCCTGAGCCTCTGAGGTGGGAGAGCCGAGTTCAGGACATTGCTCCACCAGAGACCTCCAAGCCCCATGTAATATCAAACAGCGAAAGCTCTGCCAGAGATCTCCATCTCAATGGTAAGATCCAGCTCCACTCAACAGCCAGTAAGTTACAGTACTGGACACCCCATGCCAAACAACTAGCAAGACAGGAACACAAACCCACCCATTAGCAAAGAGGCTGCCTAAAATCATATTAAGTTCACAGACACCCCAAAACACACCACCAGACGTGGTCCTGCCCACCAGAAAGACAAGATCCAGCTTCAGCCAACATAACACAGGCACCAGTCCCCTCCACCAGGAAGCCTACACAACCCACTGAACCAAGCTTAGCCACTGGGGGCAGCCACCAAAAAAAACGGGAACTACGAACCTGCAAGCTGCGAAAAGGAGACCCCAAACACAGTAAGTTAAGCAAAATGAGATCAGAGAAAACACAGCAGATGAAGGAGCAAGGTAAAAACCCATCAGACCAAACAAATAAAGAGGAAATAGGAAGTTTACCTGAAAAGGAATTCAGAGTAATGATAGTAAAGATGATCCAAAATCTTGGAAATAGAATGGAGAAAATAGAAGAAACGTTTAACAAGGAACTAGGAGAACTAAAGAGCAAACAAACCATGATGAACAACACAAAAAAATGAATTAAAAATTCTCTAGAAGGAATCAATAGCAGAATAACTGAGGCAGAGGAAAAGATAAGTGACCTGGAAGATTAAATAGTGGAAATAACTACCACAGAGCAGAATAAAAAAAAAAGAATGAAAAGAATTGAGGACAGTCTCAGAGACTTCTGGGACAACATTAAATGCACCAACATTCGAATTATAGGGGTCCCAGAAGAAGAAGAGACAAAGGGACTGAGAAAATATTTGAAGAGATTATAGGTGAAAACTTCCCTAATATGGGAAAAGAAACAGTCAATCAAGTCCAGGAAGAGTCCCATATAGGATAGTCCCATATAGGATAAATCCAAAGAGAAACATGCCAAGACACATATTAATCAAACTATCAAAAATTAAATATAAAGAAAAAATATTAAAAGTAGCATGGGAAAAACAACAAATAACATACAATGGAATCCCCAAAAGGTTAACAGCTGATCCTTCAGGAGAGACTGCAAGACAGAAGAGAGTGGTGGCAGGACATATTTAAAGTGATGAAAGGGAAAAACCTACAACCAAGATCACTCTAACCAGCAAGGATCTCATTCAGATTCAACAGAGAAATTAAAACCTTTACAGATAAGCAAAAGCTAAGAGAATTCAGCACCATCAAACCAGCTCTCCAACAAATGCCAAAGGAACTTCTCTAGGCAGCAAACACAATAGAAGGAAAAGACTTACAATAACAAACCCAAAACAATTAAGAAAATGGTAATAGGAACATACATATCGATAACTATCTTAAATATAAATGGATTAAATGCTGTAACCAAAACACAAAGACTGGCTGAATGGATACAAAAACAAGACCCATATATATGCTGTCTACAAGAGACCCACTTCAGGCCTAGGGACATATACAGACTGAAAGTGAGGGGATGGAAGAAGATATTCCATGCAAATGGAAATCAAAGAAAGCTAGAATAGCAATTCTCATATCAGACAAAATAGACTTTAAAATAAAGACTAATTACAAGAGACAAAGAAGGACACTACATAATAATCAAGGGATCAATCCAAGAAGAAGATATAACAATTGTAAATATTTATTCACCCAACATAGGAGCACCGCAAAACATAAGGCAAATGCTAACAGCCATAAAGGGGAAATTGACAGTAACACAATCATAGTAGAGGACTTTAACACCCCACTTTCACCGATGGACAGATGATCCAAAATGAAAATAAATAAGGAAACACAAGCTTTAAATGATACATTAAACAAGACAGACTTAATTGATATTTATAGGACATTCCATCCAAAAGCAACAGATTAGACTTTCTTCTCAAGTGCTCATGGAACATTCTCCAGGATAGGTAATACCTTGGGAGACAAATCAAGCTTTGGTAAATTTAAGAATATTGAAATCAAGTATCTTTTCTCACAACGCTATGAGACTAGATATCAATTATGGGAAAAAAATCTGTAAAAAATACAAACACATGGAGGCTAAACAATACACTACTAAATAAGCAAGAGATCACTGAAGAAATCAAAGAGGAAATCAAAAAATAAGCAGAAACAAATGACAATGAAAACACAACGACCCAAAACCCATGGGATGCAGCAAAAGCAGTTCTAAGAGGGAAGTTTAGAGCAATACAATCTTACCTCAAGAAACAAGGAACATCTCAAATAAACAACCTAACCTTAAACCAAAAGCAATTAGAGAAAGAAGAACAAAAAAACCCCAAAAGGTAGCAGAAGCAAAGAAATCATAAAGATCAGATCAGAAATAAAAAGAAATGAAGGAAACGATAGCAAAGATCAATAAACTAAAAGCTGGTTCTTTGAGAAGATATACAAAGTTGATAAACCATTAGCCAGACTCAACAAGAAAAAAGTGGAGAAGACTCAAATCAATAGAATTAGAAAGGAAAAAGGGGAAGTAACAACTGACACTGCAGAAATACAAAGGATCAAGAGAGATTACTACAAGCAACTATATGCCAATAAAATGGACAACCTGGAAGAAATGGACAAATTATTAGAAAAGCACTACCTTCCGAGACTGAACTACGAAGAAATAGAAAATAGAAACAGACCAATCACAAGCACTGAAATTGAAACTGTGATTAAAAATCTTCCAACAAACAAAAGCCCAGAAGCAGATGGCTTCACAGGCGAATTCTATCAAATGTTTAGAGAAGAGCTAACACCCCTCCTTCTCAAACTCTTCCAAAATATAGCAGAGGGAGGAACACTCCCAAACTCATTCTAGGAGGCCACCACCAACCTGATGCCAAAACCAGACAAAGATGCCACAAAGAAAGAAAACTACAGGCCAGTATCACTGATGAACATAGATGCAAAATTCCTCAACAAAATATTAGCAGAGGCCAACAGCACATTAAAAGGATCATACACCATGATCAAGTGGGGTTTATCCCAGGAATGCAAGGATTCTTCAATATATGCAAATGAATCAATTTGATAAACCATATTAACAAACTGAGGGAGAAAAACCATATGATCATCTCAGTAGATGCAGAAAAAGCTTTTGACAGAATTCAACACCCATTTATGATAAAAAAAAAACCCTCCAGAAAGTAGGCATAGAGGGAACTTAGCTCAACATAATCAAGGCCATATGTGACAAACCCAAAGCCAACATCATTCTCAATGGCAAAAAACTGAAACCACTTCCTATAAGATCAGGAACAAGACAAGGTTGCCCACTCACACCACTATTATTCAACATAGTTTTGGAAGTTTTAGTCACAGCCATCAGAGAAGAAAAAGAAATAAAAGGAATCCAAATTGAAAAGAAGAAGTAAAACTGCCACTGTTTGCAGATGACACGGTACTATACATAGAGAATCCTAAAGATGCTACCGGAAAACTAGTGGAGCTAATCAATGAATTTGGGAAAGTAGCAGGATACAAAATTAACGCACAGAAATCCCTTGCATTCCTATAATGATGAAAAATCTGAAAGTGAAATTAAGAAAACACTCCTATTTACCACTGCAACAAAAAGAATAAAATATCTAGGAATAAACCTACCTAAGGAGACAAAAGACCTGTATGCAGAAAATTATAAGACACTGATGAAAGAAATTAAAGATGATACAAATAGATGGAGAGATATACCATGTTCTTGGATTGGAAAAATCAACATTGAGAAAATGACTCTACTACCTAAAGCAATCTACAGATTCAATGCAATCCCTACCAAATTACCACTGCCATTTTTCACAGAACTAGAACAAAAAATTTCACAAATTGTACGGAAACAAAAATACCCTGAATAGCCAAAGCAATCTTGAGAAAGAAAAACAGAGTCGGAGGAATCAGGCTCCCAGACTTCAGACTATATTACAAAGCTACAGTAATCAAGACAGTATGGTACTAGCACAAAAATTGAAATATAGATCAATGGAACAGGATAGAAAGCCCAGAGATAAACCCATGCATATACGGTCACCTTATCTTTGATAAAGGAGGCAAGAATATAGAATGGAGAAAAGACAGCCACTTCAATAAGTGGTGCTGGGAAAACTGGACAGCTACACAGAAAAGAACGAAATTAGAATAGTCCCTAACACCATATACATAAATAAACTCAGAATGGATTAGAGACCTACATGTAAGACCAGGCACTATAAAACTCTCTGAGGAAAACATAGGCAGAACACTCTATGACATAAATCAGAGCAAGATCCTTTTTGACCCACCTCCTAGCGAAATGGAAATAATAACAAAAAAACAAATGGGACCTAATGAAACTTAAAAGCTTTTGCAAAACAAAGGAAAACATAAACAAGATGAAAGATAACCCTCAAAATGGGAGAAAATATTTTCAAAGAAAGCAACTGACAAATGATTAGTCTCCAAAATATACAAGCAACTCATGCAGCTCAATATCCAAAAAGCAAACAACCCAATCCAAAAATGGGCAGAAGACCTAAATAGACATTTCTCCAAAGAAGATAAACAGATTGCCAACAAACACATGAAAGGAAGCTCGACATGACTAATCATTAGAGAAATGCAAATGAAAACTACAATGAGGTATCACCTCACAATGGTCAGAATGGGCATCATGAAAAAAAATCTACAAACAATAAATGCTGAAGAGGGTGTGCAGAAAAGGGATCCCCTCTTGCACTGTTGGGGGGAATGTAAACTGATACAGCCACAATGGAGAACAGTATGGAGGTCCCTTAAAAAACTTAAAATAGAACTACCATATGACCCTGCAATCCCACTACTGGGCATATACCCTGAGAATACCATAATTCAAAAAGAATCATGTACCACAATGTTTATTGCAGCTCTATTTACAATAGCCAGGACATGGAAGCAGCGTAAGTTTCCATCGACAGTTGAATGGATAAAGAAGATGTGTCACATATATACAATGGAATATTACTCAGCCATAAAAAGAAGCGAAACTGAGTTATTTGTAGTGAGGTGGATGGACCTAGAGTCTGTCATGCAGAGTGAAGTAAGTCAGAAAGAGAAAAACAAATACCATATGCTAACACTTATGTATGGAATCTAAAAAAATAATTAAAAGGTTCTGAAGAACCTAGGGGCAGGACAGGAATAAAGACACAGACATAGAGAATGGACTTGAGGACACGGGGAGGGGTAAGGGTAAGCTGGGATGAAGTGAGAAAGTGGTATGGACATATATACACTACCAAATGTAAAATAGATAGCTAGTGGGAAGCAGCCACACAGCACAGGGAGATCAGCTTGGTGCTTTGTGCCCACCTAGAGGGGTGGGATAGGGAGGGTGGGAGCGAGACACAAGAGGCAGGAGATGTGGGGATGTATGTATAGGTATAGCTGATTCACATTGTTATACAGCAGAAGCTAACACACCATTGTAAAGCAATTATAGTCCAATAAAGATGTTAAAAAAACAGAAAACTTATGAATTGTTTACTTCTGGAATTTTTCATTTAATATTTTTGAATCATGGTTGACCTTGGGTAATTGAAACCGTGAAAGAGAAATCAAGGATAAGGGACTTGGTACTGTATTTTGAAACTCATTTCTTAAGTAGATGTACCAGGCTAGGCAAGGAAAGAAGTCCAAGGTAGATTCACATGAATACCTGGCTTCATAACAGACTATAGGACACCCCAAAAGACTTAAAAGAATACTACAAAATTCTCAAGAAAACAACATCTTTTAGATTTATGAAGGTGTGACAGACAAGGAAAACATGGCTTCTGTCTACTTCTAGTGTACCTCAGGCTCCTAAGCTATATCTTCTTTTATTTAAGTCTTTTAGTATCTACTCAGTTACCAAAGCTAGAAACCTGGAAGTCATCCCAGACTCCTTGCTGTCCTTCACCTTCTACACTGATTATTTCAAAGGTCCCGCTGATTCTACTGTCTTATCATGCCTTTTCTCTGTCCCTTTTCTTCATCACAAGAAATATTGTTGAGGTTCAGATCTCAAATAATAACAAAAGGGTCATCTTTTACCTTGCAAGAGTCTCCAGACTGTTGTCCCTGCTTTCATCTTGTCCAGTCCCCCTCATACCCATACTCTACAACCACTAGAATGATCTTTTTTAAAAAACCTTTTAGTTTCAAATAATTATAGATTCACAGGGAGTTGTGAAGATAGTAGACAGAAGTCCTGTGTACCCTTTATCTAGTTTCCCGCAATGGTTATATCTAAAATGATTATAAGGACTTCCCTGGCAGTACAGTGGGTGAGACTACACACTTCCACTGCAGGTGTCACGGGTTTGATCCCTGATCAGGGAACTAAGATTCCACCATGCAGTGTGGCCAAAAAACAAATAAAATAAAGAAAAATAAAATAAAATGATTATAATACAATATCAAAGCTAGGAAACTGACATTGGCACAACTATGTGTATAGTTCTGTGTCATGTGTAGATTCATATAACTACCAACCACAATCAAGATACAGAACTATTCCATCACCACAAAGTTCTCCCCCGTGCTACCCCTTTTATGGTCACACCCAGTGCCCTCCAGCACCATCCTTAATCCCTGGCAACTACCAATCTGTTCTCTATCTGCACAATTTTGTCAATTTGAGAATGTTACATAAATTGAATCAGTATCCAACATTTTGAGATTGGCATTTTCACTCAGCATAATGCCCTTGAGAGCTATCCATGTTGATGCATATATCAATAGCTCATTCCTTTTTTGCTGAGTAATATTCCATGATATCTAGGTTGTGTCCAGTATGGGGCTATTACAAATAAAGGTGGTATGAATATTTGTGTGTAAGTTCCTGCATGAAAATAAGTCTTCATTCTCTGGGATAAATGCCCAAAAGTGTGAGTGCTACACACTTATTTTTAGGTTTAAGTAACTGCCAAATTATTTTCCAGAGTGGCGGTACCATGTTACATTCCCACCAGCAAATTATGAGTGATCCAGTTTTTCCACATCCAATCCAGCATGCTGTATTATCACCATTATTCATTTTAACCATTCTGATAGGTATGTCGTGACACTTCATTGTGGTTTTAATTTGCATTTTTCTAATGGCTAATGATGTTGAACATCTTTTCATGTCTTTATATTCCATATGTATATCTTCTTCAGTGAAATGTTTGTGCATGTCTTTTGCTGATTTTCTAATTGGATTATTTTTATATTGTTCAGGTTTTTTTTTTTCGGTTTTTTTTTTTGTGTGGTACGCGGGCCTCTCACTGTTGTGGCCTCTCCCATTGCGGAGCACAGGCTCCGGACGCGCAGGCTCAGCAGCCATGGCTCATGGGCCCAGCCGCTCCGTGGCATGTGGGATCCTCCCAGAGCGGGACACGAATCCGTGTCCCCTGCATCAGCAGGCAGACTCTCAACCACTGCGCCACCAGGGAAGCCCTGTTCAGTTTTTTTTAAGTGAATTTCCTCTTTATTATTCTTGAGTAGAAGCTTATATTATATCTGAAATGACATTAAGGAGAATAGATAAATACAGATATAGATATATATAGATAATCTAAGGCTCCTAAGACTTTATTATTTTTAAATGAGCATTAAGTCAAAGTTCATAATTATTTTGTACAAATAAGTGTCATCAGACTAGTTAAATGGTGGGTTTTTTTTAACATCTTTATTGGAATATAATTGCTTTACAATGTTGTCTTAGTTTCTGCTGTATAGCAAAGTGAATCAGCTATAGGTATACATATTGTTCAGTTTTGAGTTCTTTCAGATACTTGCTTTCAGAGTATTTCAGATACTAGTCTAGATATGTAGTACTTGCTCACCTATGGATTTCCAATTGATCCAGTACCACTTGTTAAAAAGACAACCTTTCTTCCACCAAAGTGCTTCTGTGGCTTTGTCAAAAATCAGTTGGCTGTACTTGTATGAGGCTATTTCTGGGTTCCCTACTCTGTTCCATTTGTCTATATGTCTATATATCACTGCCAGTACCACACATTCTTAATTACTGTAGCGACATAATAAGTCTTGTAATCAGGTAGAATGACTGCTTCCAATTTATTATTCCTTCTTAAAAATGTTTTAGCTATTCTGGTTCCTTTGTTTTTCCATATAAATATTAGAATAATCTTGTCTACATACACACAGAATCCTGCTGGCATTAGATAGAAATTGTGTCAAACATGTATACAATTAATTTCTGTTGAACCAGTAGTAAAAAAAATTCCCAACAAACAGAAGTCCAGGACCAGATAATTTGATAGTGAATTGCACCAAAAATTTAAAGGAGAGCTAACAACTATGCTTCTCAAATGATTCCAAGAAATTGAAGAGCAAGGAACGTCTCCAAACTCATTCTATATAAAACAAAAATATCCTCCAGGAATAAAGGGGAAATAAAGACATTCCAGATGAAGAAAAAACTTTTTTAAAATCAGACCTACCCTAAAAAAATGATTAAAGGTACTTCTCTACACAGAAAAGAAATGATAAAAGAAGGAATCTTGGAATATCAGAAAGGAAGAAAAAACAATGGAAAGAACAATAGATTTTCCTTCTTCTCTTGAGTTTTCTAAATTACACTTCATGGTAAGCAAAAACTATAATACTGTTTAATGTGGCTCTGAATGTCTGTAGAGAAAATATTTAAGACAATTATTAATGGAGGAAGGTAAAGAGATGCAACAGAGGTCAGGTTCACTTCACTTGAACTGGTAAAATGTCAACACCAGTAGACTGCAATAAGTTATGTATATACAATGTAATACCTAGTAAATATACTGAAATAGCTATACAAAGAGATATACCAAAAACATGTAGATAAATAAAAATGGAATTCTAAAATAAGTTCATGTAATCCATAGAAGGGAAGAATAAGAAAACAGAGATATGAAAACCAGAGAAAACAAACAGAAGCAAAAATAAAATGACAGACTTAAGTCCTAACATGTCAGTAATTACATTAAATGTAAGTGGTCTAACAACACCAATTAAATACAGAGATTGACAGACTGGATAAAGAAACATGACCCAGGGCTTCCCTGGTGGCGCAGTGGTTGAGAATCTGCCTGCCAATGCAGGGGACACGGGTTTGAGCCCTGGTCTGGGAAGATGCCGCGGAGCAACTAGGCCCATGAGCCACAACTACTGAGCCTGCGTGTCTGGAGCCTGTGCTCCGCAACAAGACAGGCTGCGATAGTGAGAGGCCCGCGCACCGCGATGAAGAGTGGCCCCTGCTTGCCTCAACTAGAGAAAGCACTCACACAGAAACGAAGACCCAACACAGACAAAAATAAATAAATAATTTTTTTAAAATGACCCAAATATATGCTGTCTACAAAACATTCACTTCAAATATAAATGATACTGGTAGGTTGAAAGGAAAAGAATGGAAAATAATATACCATGAGAACATTAATCAAAAGACAGAAGGAAAGGCTAGATTAATACCACATAAGTACACTTCAGAGCAAAAAAACTGCCAGGGACAGAGAGGGACATTACAAAATGCTAAAAGGGTCAATCCACCAAGGAGACATAGCAATCCTAAATGTGTGTCACCAAATAACAGAGCCACAAAATACATGATGCAACAACTGACAGAAATGAAATGAGAAATAGACACATCCACAATTATAATTAGAGACTTCAACCCACCTCTCAATAATGGGTAGATCAACTATACAGAAAATCAGCAAGAATACAGAACTCAACACCATCAATGAACAGAATCTAATTGACTCTTACAGAACATACAACAAGAGTATAATACATGTTCTTTTCACATGCCCACAGAACATATGCCATGATAGATCATATCCTGGGCCATAAAACAAACTCCAATAAATTTTAAAGAATTGAAATCATACAGAGTATATTCTCAGGCCACTATGGAATCAAACAAGAAATTAACCTAAAGATAACAGAAAAATCTATAAATACTTGGAAAATAACAAAACACTTGTATATAATTAATGGGTCAAAGAGGAAGTCTCAAAGAAAAGAAAGAAATAATGGAACTAAATGAAAATAAAAATACAGAATATTAAAATTTGTGAGATGGAACTAAATAACTGCTGAGAGGGAAATTTATAGCACAAAATGCTCACATTTAGAAAAGAGGAAAAGTCTTTAATTGATCATCTAACAAGAAGAGGAGCAGAAAGCCAAACCTTCAGCAAACCAAGGAAAGAAATAATAAGGATAAAATCAGAAATCAATGAAATTGAAAACAGAAAAACAATAGAGAAAAAAAATCAATGAAACAAAAACCCGGTTCTTTGAAAAGAACAATAAAATTGACAATATTATAGCAAGACTGCAAAGAAAAAGAGACAGAAGACACAAATTGCTAATATCAAGAATGAGACAGGATATCACCACAAAACCTGCAGATATCAAAAGAATTGTATGGGAATACTGTAAACAACTCTGCACACATAAATTTGACAACTTACGCAAAATAGACCAATTTCTCAAAAAATGCAAGCTACCAGAACACACCTAATATCAAGTAGATAATTTGATTAGCCCTATAAATTTTAATGAAATTTAATTTAAAACTTCACACACACACACACACACACACACACACACACACACACACAAAACCTGGCTCAACTGGTTTCACTGGAGAATTCTACTAAATGTTTAACAAAAAATTAACAGCAGTTGTCACAATTGTCACAATCAAGGATTGTGTAGACAATCCTTTTAGAAAATAGGAGTGAACGCTTCTGAACTATTTTTATAAAGCCAGTATTATGCTGATGCAAAAGCCAGATAAAGACAGTACATAAAAGTACTTCAGACTGATATTCCTCATCAATATAGATGTACAAATTCTTAACAAAATATTAGTCAATAGAATTCAGCAATATATAAAATGAATTATACACCGTGGCCAAGTAGGGTTTATTCCACAGTTGCAAGGCTGGTTCAATCCTTGAAAAATCAATGTAATCCACCATACAAACAGGCTAAAGAAGAAAAATAATATAATCATCTCAGTGGATGCAGAAAAACATTTGACAAAATTTGACAATCGCTCATGATTAAAAAAAAACTCTCTGGGAACTTCCCTGGTGGTCCAGTGGCTAAGGCTCCGTGCTCCCAATGCAGGGGGCCTGGATTCAATCCCTGATCAGGGAACTAGATCCCACATGCTGCAACTAAGAGTTCACATGCCGCAACTAAAAGATCCCTTATCTCAACTAAAGATCCTGCATACCACAATGAAGATCCCACATGCTGCAACTAAGACCCAGCGCAGCCAAATACGTAAATAAATAAATATTAAAAAAATAACTCTCTGGAAACTAGAAATAGAAGGGAATTTCTTCAACTTGGTAAAGAACATCTACAAAAAAACCTCCTACTAACATTGTACTTAATGGTTTAAGGCTGTATGTTTTTCTCTTAAAATCAGAAACAGGGCTAGGATGTCTGCCCTTACCACTGCTCTTCAACATATTACTGGAAGTTCTAGTGAGTGTAGGAAGGCAAGAAAATGAAATAGAAGGCATACAGATCAGAAAGGAAGAAATAAAACTGACCCTAACTGCAGATGACATATAGTCCATGTAGAAAATCACAAGAAATCTACAGCAAAACTCCTAGAAATAATGTGAGCTGAAGACTACAGGATACAAAATAAACGTACAGAAATTAATTGTATTTCATTTTTTATTGAAGTAAAATTGACTTAAAATATTATATTAGTTTCAGTTGTACAACAGTGTTGATATTTTTATATATTACAAAATGATCACTCCAATAAGTCTAGTTACCATCTATCACAATACAAAGTTATTCCAATAATATTGACTATATTCCATATGCTATATACTATGTTCCCATGACTTACTTATTTTATAACTGGAAGTTTGTACCTCTTAATTTCCCTCACCTATTTCACTCATCTCCCCATACCCCTCCCTCTGGCAACCACCTGCTTGTTCTCTATATCTGTGAGTCTGTTTCTAGTTTGTTATATTCAATCACTTATTTTTTAGATTCCACATATAACTGAAATCATACAGTATTTGTCTTTCTCTGCCTGACTTATTTCACTTAGCATAATACCTTCTAGGTTCACCCATGTTGTCACAAGTGGCAAGATTTAATCCTATTTTATGATCAAAAAATATTCCACTGCATATATATACCATTTCTTCTTTATCCACTCATCTGTCGATGAAAGCTTAGGTTGCTTCCATATCTTTGCTATTGTAAAAAGTGCTGCAATGAACATAGGGGTGCATATATCTTTTCAAATTAATGTTTTTGTTTTCTTCAGATAAATACTCAGATATGGAATTGCTGGATCATATGGTGGTTCTATTTTTATTTTTTTTGAGGAATCTCTACACTGTTTTCCATAGTGGCTGTACCAATTTACATTCTCACCAACAAGGGTTCCCTTTCCTCCAGTCTTCCTACACTATTGGTTGGAATGTAAATTGGTACAACTATTATGGAGAACAGTACAGAGGTTCCTTTAAAAACTAAAAATAGAACTACCATATGATCCAGCAACCCCACTCCTGGGCATATATCCGGAGAAAACCATAATTCAAAAAGATACAGGCAACCCAATTTTCACTGCAGCATTATTTACAATAGCCAAGACATGGAAGCAACCTAAATGTCCATCAACAGAGGAATGTATAAAGATGTGGTACATATATGCAACAAAATATTACTCAGCCATAAAGAAGAATGAAATAATGCCATTTGCAGCAACATGGATGGACCTACAGATTATCATAGTAAGTGAAGTGAGTCAGAGAAAGACAAATATCATATGATATCACTTATATGTGGAATTTAAAAAGATGACACAAGGGAATTCCCTGGTGGTCCAGTGGTTAGGACTCAGTGCTTTCACTGCTGGGGCCCAGGTTCATTCCCTGGTCAGGCAACTAAGATCCCACAAGCTGTGCAGTGTGGCCAAAAAAAAAAAAAAAAAAAGGATGACACAAATGAACTGATTTACAAAACAGAAACAGACAAACAGACTCACAGACTTTGAAAACAAACTTATGGTTAACAAATCAGAAAGGGAAGGGTTGTGGGAGAGGAATAAACTAGGAGGTTGGGATTAAAATATACACACTACTATATATAAAATTGACAATCAACAGGGACCTATTGAATAGCACAGGGAACTCTACTCAATATTCTGTAATAACCTATATGGGAAAAGAATCTGAAAAAGAATGGAGATAAGTATATGTATAACTGAACCACTCTGCTGTACACCTGAAACTAACACAACATTGTAAATCAACTATACCACAATATAAAATAAAAATTAAATTAAATTTTTAGAAAGGGTTCCCTTTCCTCCACACCCTTGCCAATATTTGTTATTTGTTGTCTTTTTGATAATAGCCATTCTGAAAGGTGTGAGGTGATATCTCATTGTGGTATTTTCCTGATGATTAGAGAAGTTGAGCATTTTTTCACATGCCTGTGAAAAGATGGCATCTGTATGTCTTCTTTAGAAAAATGTCTGTTCAGAGCCTATGCCCGTTATTTAATTGGGTTGTTTGTTTTTTTGATGTGGAGTTGTATGCATTCTTTGTATATTTTGGATATTAACCCATCGTTGATATATCACTTGCAAATATCTTTCTCAATTCAGTAGACAGCCTTTTTGTTTTGTTGATAGTTTTATATGCTGTGCACAGAGTTTTTGGTTTGATGTAGTCCCATTTGTTTATTTTTGCTTTAGCTTTCCTTGCATGAGGAGACATATGCCAAAAAATATTGCTAAGACTGATGTCAAAGAGCATAGGGCCTAGGTTTTCTTCTAGGAGTTTTATGGTTTCAGGTATTACATTTAACTTTTTAATCCACTGCCATATAGCTATCTAGTTTTCCCAACACCATTTATTGAAGAGGCTGTCTTCTTCCTCATTGAATATTCTTGCCTCCTTTCTCATAGATAAATTGCTGATATAACTATGGGCTCATTTATGGGCTCTCCATTTGGTTCCATTAATCCACATATCTGTTTTCTGTGCCAGTATCATACTATTTTGATTATTGAAGCTTTATAGTATAGTTTGAAATTAGGGACTGTGATGCCTCCTGTTTTGTTCTTCTTTTTAAAAAAATTTACAATGTTGTGTTAGTTTCAGATGTACAGCAAAGTGATTCATGTTTATACATATATACATTATATATATAACTATTATAATATACTGTATAATATATAACTATATATAACATACATAATATATATAAAAATATGTTCTTTCTCAGATTCTTTTCCCATATAGGTTATTAGAGTACTGAGTAGAGTTCCCTGTGCTACACAGTAGATCCTTGTTGATTATCTGTTCTATATACAGTACTGTGTATATGTTAATCCCAACAACCTAATTTATCCCTCCCCCCCAACCTTTCCCCTTTGGTAACCATAAGTTTTTCAAAGTCTGTGAGTCTGTTTCTGTTTTGTAAATAAGTTCATTTGTGCCATTTTTTTAGATTCCACGTATAAGCAGTATCACATATTTGTCTTTCTTTGTCTGATTTACTTCACTTATCTCTAGGTCCATCTATATTGCTGCAAATGGCATTATTTCATCCTTTTTTATGGCTGAGTAATATTCCACACTATGTGTGTGTGTATACATATATATATGTATATATATACCATATCTTCTTTATACATTCCTGTGTTGATGGACATTTAGGTTGCTTCCATGTCTTGGCTATTGTAAATAGTGTTGCTACGACCATTGGGCTGCATGTATCTTTTTGAATTAGAGTTTTCATCTTTTCCAGGTATATGCCCAGGAGTGGGATTGCTGGATCATATGGTAGTTCTATTTTTAGTTTATTAAGGAAAAATCTCCATACTGTTCTCCATGTTCTTTTTTAAGATTGTTTTGGCTACTTGGGGTCTTCTGTGTTTCCATATAAATTTTAGAATTGTTTGTTCTAATTCTGTGGAAAATGTCATTGGTATTTTGATAGTGATTGCATTGAATCTTTAGATTACCTCGGGTAGTATGATCTTTTTGACAATATTAATTCTATTAATTCTTCCATTCCATGAGCACTGTATATCTTTCTATCTGTTTGTGTCATCTTCAATCTCTTTCATCAAAGTCTTATAATTTTCTGAGTACAGGTGTTTTACCACCTTGATTAGATTTAGCCCCAGGTATTTTAATCTTTTTGATGTGATTGGTTATTGGGAGTTATTGATTACTGATTCAATTTTATTACTGCTAATTGGCCTGTTCATATCTTCTGTTTCTTCCTGATTCAGTCTTGAGAGATTGTACATGTCTAGGAATTTATACACTTCTTCTAGGTTGTCCATTTTATTTATTTATTAAAAAATTTATTGTATATTGGAGTGTAGTTGATTAACAATGTTGTGTTAGTTTCTGGTGTACAGCAAAGTGATTCAGTTATACATATACATGTATCTATTCTTTTTCAAATTCTTTTCCCATTTAGGTTATTACAGAGTATTGAGCAGAGTTCCCTGTGCTATACAGTAGGTCCTTGTTGGTTATCCATTTTAAATATAGCAGTGTGTACATGTCAATCCCAAACTCCCAATCTAACCCTCCCCCGCCAGCCTTCCCCCCTGGAATAGGCTGTCCATTTTATTGGTGCATAATTGTCCATAGGAATCTCTTATGATCTTTTGCATTTCTGTGGTGTTGGCTGTAACCTCTCCTTTTTCATTTCTGATTTTATTGATTTGGGCCCTCTCTCTTTTTTTCTTGATGAGTCTGGCTAAAGATTTACCAATTTTATCATTTCAAAGAATAAGGTCGTAAGTTCATTGATCTTTTCTATTTTTTGTTTTTTTAGTCTCCATGGCATTTATTTCTGTTCTGATCTATATTATTTCTTTCCTTCTATTACCTTTGGGATTTTTTCTTTTCTTTTTCTACTTTCTTTAGGCATAAGGTGATGTTGATTGAGATTTTTCTTGTTTCTTGAGGTTAGCTTGCATCACTATAAATTTCCCTCTTAGAACTGCTTTTGCTGCATCCCACCATAGATTCTGGATCATTGTGTTTCTATTTGCATTTGTCTCCTAGTTTTATTTGATTTCCTCTTAAATTCTTCAGTGACTCATTGGTTGTTTAGTAGCATATTGTTTAGCCTCCATGTGTTTGGGTTTTTTTGCAGGTTTTTTTTCCTTGTAGTTGACTTCTAATTTCATATTGTTGTGGTTGGAAACGATGCCTGATATGACTTCAGTCTTCTAAAATTTACTATGACTTGTTTTGTGGCCCAGCGTGTGATCTATCCTGTAGAATTTTCCATGTGCACTTGAAAAGAATGTGTATTCTGCTACTTTTGGATGGAACTTCTATATACCTACTAAGTCCATTTGGACTAATGTGTCATTTAAGGCCAGTGTTTCATTGATTTTCTGTCTGGATGATCTGTCCATTGATGTAAGTGGGGTGTTAAAGTCCCCTAACATTACTGTGTTACTGTCAATTTCTCCCTTTATGGCTGTTAGCATTTGCCTTGTGTATTTAGTTGCTCCTATGTTGGCTGCATACATATTTATAATTTTTATATCTTCTTGGATTGACCCTTTGATCATTATGTAATGTCCTTCTTTGTCTCTAGTTCTGGAGCTAGTGTTGGAAGGCTAATGGGTGGGGCTGGGATCCAGAGGGTCCAGGGCCTGGTGTTCACCCACTAGCAGATGAAGCCGGGTCCTGGGGCTAGTGCCGGCCCACTTGTGGGTGGAGCCAGGTCCCAGTGTGTTGGAGTTGATGTTGGCCTGCAGGTGGATGGGGCTGGGTCCTGGTGTGGCTGGGAGCTCAGTACAGCAGCCAGCCTACTGGTGGGTGGGTCCATGTAACTGCCCAGCTAGCTGTCTGGCCTGGAATGTCCCAGGACTGGTGCTGATTGGCTGGTGGGTGGGGCCAGGTCCAGGCAAGTAATAAATTAAAGGGAAGGTTCCAACATGGCGCTTACCAGCACCAATATACCTGTGATAGGATGAGCTCCAAGAAATGGCTGCTGGCAGTTTGATGTCCCCATGATGAGTTTCAATTGCCTCCTGTCCCTCTGAGAGGCTCTGCAAATCAGCTCTTGGTTTGACCCAGACTCCTTTCAAATTACTGCTTCTGTCCTGGGTCTTGGAGTGTGTGAGATTTTGTGCATACCCTTTAAAAGTGGAGCCTCTATTTTTCACAGCCCTCTGGATCTCCCAAAAGTAAGTCCCACCGGCCTTCAAAGCCAGATGTTCTGGAGTCTTATCTTTCTGGTCAGTACCCAAGGTTGGGGAGCCCAACGTGGGGCTCAGACCTGTTGCTCTTTGGGGAGAACCTCTACAATTGTAATTATCCTTCCATTTGTTGCTCATCCACCCAGGGATGGGTCTTGAATACACTGCAACTCCACCCCTCCTACCTGTCTCATTGTGGTTCCCTATTTATACCTTCAGCTGTAGAATATCCTTTCTTCTAGTCTTCAGGTCATTATCATGGATAGTTCCTCCATAATAGTTTCAATTTTGTTGTGCCCATGGGAGGAGGTGAGCTCAGGGTCTTCCTACTCCACCATCTTGGCCCTTGACAATTTTGTTTTTGGCCCTTGAAAATGTTGTGGCAGAAGGGACTCCATGGCTAGTGATGAAAGATCAGCCTTTATATGTATTATTTTCCCCTATATATAAAGCATCATTTCTCTCTGGCTGCTTTCAATAATTTTTCTGTCTTTAGACTGACAAGGGCTTAATTTCCAAAATATACAAACAGGTCATACAATTCAATATTGAAAAAACAAACAACCCAATCAAAAAATGGGCAGAAGATCTAAATATACATTTCTCCAGGAAGACATACAGATGGCCAAAAGGCACATGAAAACATGCTCAGCATCCCTAATTATTAGAGAAATGCAAATCAAAACTGCAATGAGGTATCACCTCACATCAGTCAGAAGGGCCATCATCAAAAAGTCTACAAATAGGGGCTTCCCTGGTGGCGCAGTGGTTGAGAGTCCGCCTGCTATGCAGGGGACACGGGTTCGTGCCTCGGTCCGGGAAGATCCCACATGCCGTGGAGCAGCTGGGCCCTTGAGCCATGGCCGCTGGGCCTGCGCGTCCGGAGTCTGTGCTCCGCAACGGGAGAGGCCACAGCAGTGAGAGGCCCGCGTACCGCTAAAAAAAAAAAAAAAAAAGTCTACAAATAATAAATGCTGGAGAGGGTGTGGAGAAAAGAGAACCCTCCTACACTGTTGATGGGAATGTAAACTGGTGCAGCCACCATGGGGAACAGTATTGAGGTTCCTTAAAAAACTAAAAATAGAGTTGCCATATGATCCAGCAATCCCACTCCTCAGCATGTATCTGGAAAAGATGAAAACTCTAATTTAAATAGATACATGCACCCCAATGGTCATAGCAGCACTATTTACAATAGCCAAGATACGGAAGCAACTTAAGTATCTACTGACAGATGAGTGGATAAAGTAGGTGTGAGACACACACACACACACACACACACACACACACACACATACACAGAGGAATATTACTCAGCCATAAAAAATGTGCAGAATGAAATTCTTCAATTTGCAGCAACATGGATGGACCTAGAGAATATTATGCTTAGTGAAATAAGTCAGACAGAGAAAGACAAATATCGTATGATATCACTTACATGTGGAATCTAAAAAATGATGCAAATGAACTTATTTACAAAACAGAAACAGACTCACAGACATAGAAAACAAGTTTATGGCTACCAAAGGGGAAAGGGGGGGGATAAATTAGGAGTTTTGGATTAACAGATACACACTGTGGGCATATGGTTCTGCCAAATTTGGGAATATTTATTTAAGTTATTAAATATAAATATTATATATTATTTCTTTGAGTACTTTTGCAGCCTTACCCTCTTTCGCCTCTCCTCCTGAGACTCTGATTGGCACGAATATTAGATCTTTTGTTATAGTTCCACTGATCCCTGTTCATTTTTCAGTCTATTTTCTTTGTTATTCAGATTAGATAATTTCTATTGTTCTTTCTCCAAGTTCACTGATTATTTTCTCTGTTGTCTCCAATCTGCAGTTTAACCCATCTTTTGTGTATTTTATTTCAGTTATTGTATCTTTTAGTTCTTAATCTCCATTTGTTCTTTTGTATATTATATCTCTTTGTGAGACTTTCTATTTTTAATTTGTATCAAGAATGTTCAGCAAATTCCCTGGCTGTCCAGTGGTTAGGACCTGGTGCTTTCACTGCATAAGCCATACAGCACAGCCCAAGAAAATAATGTTCAGAATTGTTTGTCAAAGAATTCCTCTCTCATGGCTGCTCTGAAATCCTTATCAGGTAATTCAGTCATTTGTGTTACAGTGATTTGATTTTCTATGGATAACACAAATCTATTGATTTTCTTTCCTCAGTCAGTTTGAGATCTCAGTTTGATATCTTTCTGGTTCTTGGTATGATGAGGGATTTTCAATTCGAACCTTAATATTTCGGGTATTATTTTATGAGACTCTGGATCTCATTTAAATTTTGTGTTTTAGCAGGTCTTTTCTGACACCACTCTGGTGGGTGAAGGAGGATGCTGTCTCGTTACTGCCAAGTGGGAGTAGAAGTCCTAACTCCCAATGTGCCCTTGTCTGACACTTCCACAGCAGGAGCAGGTGGTATACCTTCTTACAGTCTGGCAATAGTAGAAGTCTAGGTTCTTCATTTGGCCTTTGCTGGTAGGGGTAAGAGTGGGCTACAGTTTTTCTCTAGTGTTTGGCTGGAATAGAGTAGTTATTATCTAAAAGGTTTCTGTATTACTAGGTTGTTCCTGCTGCGTACTTTGGCTAGAGAGAGCAGGCTTTTCTTGGTCTGCACCTGTTGGTGTTTCTGGGCTGCCAGCTTGTCCTGCACACAGTCTGGGATATATAAGGCACAAAGAAAACCCAGGGAACTCACTACTGCAGCATTCCTTGGATCCCAAGGCCCTTAGCCAATCTGTCACCTTCTGTTCACCTTCTAGAGTATCTTGTGCTTGTTTTGTATATAATATCCTGAGCTTTTACTTTTATTTAGCAGGAGGAATAGGGAAAAGTATATCTATTCCATCTTCCCAGAAGCAGAAATCTAGTTGGTTCTTTTGAACATGCTAATTTGACCATATCACTCTGCAGCTTAAAACATCTCAATGGCTCCAATTACCTACAGGATCAAATCCCAAAACAGAAACCTCACTGAGGAGGAGAGACTGTGTCAGATACACTTCTACATTCCCAAAGTCCAGCATGGCTCTTATAAGTAATAGTCACTCTGAATGCCTAAGGATTAAAGAATTTGGGCTTAAGTCAATGCATTTCCCATACCAGTATATGTTCCGGTGAATTATGCACTTTCTTAAAGACTATTCCATAGCCAAAAGTATGATGTACTTGCATAGACATTTTTGCCCTGAGTCAAAGCATTGAGAGAACTGTCAAAGCTAGAACCACACATACCTTCTACAGGCAACCGCCGCCGTATGGCCAGGCGTTCCATTTTCCTCTGTGTCTCTGCCAGACTGAAAAGGACCCCATATACATATTGACGAGCTGACCGGAACAGGAGAGCAGCTGGAGGCAGCTCCATGTTACACTCATCCTCAATACATACAGGGATCTTAATCTCACCCTAATGAGAAAATGGTACAGGAGAAAGGAGAAAATGAGTTACCTCAAGGTTTGGAATTGAGCTGAGAAGAAACAGTAATGAACTGTAGCCTCGCTATTAAATTTTCTACTTGTATTTAGACAGAATTTCAGACTAAAAAAAGTTGTAACAAGCCGAACTGACCATAGGCAGCTTAAAAGCTAAATTCCATTTTTAAAGTCTCTGCTATGACTATCTACAGCTGACTAAATGGAGAAAATTCATCTTAGACATTTTGCTGAGGGATAGATTTGTATGGTAAGACTGGAGGAAGGGAATAGCTCTGGAAAAGTAGATGGAGAGGTAAAGAACAAGGGCATAATGCCTCTTCTTAGAGTGTGTCCATCCCTAGACCAGAGTCCACAAACATGGTGCATTATCTTCTTCAAAATCTCACAATTATACTTCTCTTCTAGGCCTCATTTACTGCACAGTCCCATCTTTTGCTGGTCTCACCTCACTAGAGACCCTTGATACAATGAGGGGCCCCAGCACACTTGATCTCCTTTCAGATACAATCATCAGAATTTTCTCTGGTAACTTACAGTCCTAGGAAGTGTGAAGTACAATGTTAAGAACAGGGAGGTAGGTGTTGATGTGTTCTCTCACCTTAGTGAGGACATGGTAGATATATGGGTACATAAGACCCCTTCGATGTCTGTGTTCAGCAACCCGCAAGACTTCTGGAGCTACTGGAGGTAAGGGTGGAATGGTGATGTCCATGTGGTTCCTCGTAGACATAGACAGCAGAGATGGGATGTGGGGCTCACCATCACCCAGGCTGGCATCTGAAACTCCAGCATCGATAGGCTGTACCCAAGACCCTCTGTCACCATTTGGATCCTCCCATCCAGGCTGCTGCTGAAGTGTTTCTGTGATGTGACTAAAAGGTTTTAAAAGATAGTGTAGAAGAGAGAAGGGGGGTTGATAACGACATTCCAACTCAAGATGCCTGTTCTGATTCCAAGGAATCTTAACAAACCCTTTGGAAGCCAGGAAACTGGGTTAGCACTGGACCTGATACCTTTCCTCTCAGTGGCCATCACTATCTTCCTGGCTTCTTTCATCTGATATAAACCAAAGCAATCAAAAGTCATGGGAACCGGGCTTCCCTGGTGGTGCAGTGGTAAAGAATTTGCCTGCCAATGCAGGGGACACAGGTTCAAGCCCTGGTCCAGGAAGCTCCCACATGCCGCGGAGCAACTAAGCCCGTGTGCCACAACTACTGAGCCTGTGCTCTAGAGCCCGCGAGCCACAACTACTGAGCCCACGTGCCACAGCTACTGAAGCCCGTGTGCCTAGAGCCCGTGCTCTGCAACCAGAGAAGCCACTGCAATAAGAAGCCCGCTCACTGCAACAAAGAGTAGCCCCCACTCGCCACAACTAGAGAAAGCCCACACGCAGCAACAAAGACCCAACAGAGCCAAAATTTTTTTTAAAAGTCATGGGAACCATTCTGAATCCTTTATACCTTATAAGAGGCCATGTTTAGAGTCTGCTCATGTTCTAAGGAAATAACTACAATTTAAAATCTCAGGAACTTCCCTGGTTGTCCAGTGAGTAAGATTCCATGCTCCCAATACCGGGGGCCCAGATTCAGTCCCTGGTTGGGGAACTAGATCCCGCATGCATGCTGCAACTAAGAGCCTGCATGCCGCAACTAAGGAGCTCGCATGCCGCGACTAAGACCCAGTGCAGCCAAAATAAATGAATGAATAAATAAATATAAAAGCAAACAAACAAACAAAAACCCAAAAAACCCTCAAAGCAGCTCTGTCTCCCAGGAATAATCTGCTTGGAGGAATAATCTAAGAACAAATGAGCTTATATAAAATCTCACTGTTTTAATCCTCAGAACCCTGTCTTAGTTACCAAGCAATATAACTGCATACTCAACTGTTCCAATACCTCAACTCTATAAAGTCTTTCAAGTTTTTTTTCCATTCAACCTACTCCCCTTCACAAATTGAGAGATGATAGACATGATACATAGCACACCCCTACCAGGGCTTCCCTAACCAGCTGCTATGCTGCCTTCTACCTCAGTGGCCTGGGTATCTGAAAATTACCACTTGTACAGGGTCCAGATGAGCATGAAGTAGCCAAGCATAGAGAGAATTTTCCTACTTCATTTAAGAGCAAAGAGTCACAGAGAAAAGCCAGGAACA
The DNA here is from genome assembly GCF_005190385.1 of Monodon monoceros. Lineage (NCBI taxonomy): Eukaryota > Metazoa > Chordata > Mammalia > Artiodactyla > Monodontidae > Monodon > Monodon monoceros. Next base: position 46,769,091 of record NW_021703779.1, read on the forward strand.
TACACTTTCCCACATTCCCTACCTAGGTTACCGCAAAAGAATACAGATGCTTCAGAATTCTGTTCCCTGGGGTGCCTGTACAGATACTTACTCAGAGCTGGCTCCATTTGGCTCATCAGCATCAGAGGAAGAGGAGTGGGAAGAGTCTGGTCCCAAAGGAGGTGAGGCTTTGGAAGTCAGGTAATTGGGAAACTGGGATGCAGAGGAATCATAAGAGACAGCCCAACTGGCAAAGGGGCTGTCCTGCAGCATGGGATCCTCAGAAAAAGCATGGGATTCCCCCAAAGCATGGGGGGAGAAGAGAAGAGAGGAGTTGGGTCCCACTGGGAATGGTGGTGGATATTTCATTTGCTGGGGCACGTGGTGAGAAAACTAAAGGACAAAACAGACAGAAAAGCTCTTTATTTAACATTTTACCAGGCTCCAAGATGGTTTCCCCAGAAGTTGTGACATAGTGGATGATGCCAGTAGCTGGAACTGTTTGGATACAAAGAACCTACTGAGAATAACAAGAAATAATTCTAACAGTGATGTATGGACAGAATCCTCCAAAGGCAGGACAATGGACAAATCTATGTCTCCTAGAACCATTCTTCCAACATTATCTAATTTACCTTCACAATGCCCTAGTGGTTACTGATTTGGATGTTTTCTTTACAGAGTCTGCCAGCCTCAAGTTGAGAACATGACATTCTGATAGTACTGACATTCTGATAATACTGAATCACCCTAACTCCTTAACTCAGATTATAAAAATCAGGAAGCAACCCAAGTCTAATGCTATCAAATGGTGTCAAGCTTCTTAAAAGATATTTACCATTGGCTTTCCAGCAGAGATAGTGCCCATTTGATTTCGTGGAATAGGAGGATTTCCAAGTCGATTATTCCGAAAACCTGAAGCAAAGAGAAAGGGCTATCCTTTAGTCAATCCTAATAACTGTACCCTGTTATATTCTGCTAATCTCAAAACACCTGAGAAATTATTATTAATAAATAAGTTAACAATTTATTGAACAGCTACTATGTGCCATGCCAAGAACCTTACATAAATTATTTCTTCTGATAACAACCCTATTAAGGAGGTATCCTGAGCCACATTTCATACAGATGTGACTTGCAAAGATCACACAGCTAGTACATAGCAGAGGTAGAATTCAAACTCAGGCCTGACCCCACACACAGGGCAATTTTACATATACCAGGCCACAACGGAGATTAGCACCAGAAGAAGCCCAAGCTAAGGAAATAGCGTTGGATCCCATCTATAAATTCAAGAAATGAGGGCCCTGTTTCATGTCACCTCTCTTATTACATGGAAATCAAAAGGATGTCTATCAAATAGGAATGACTTCTAGAAGGGTGCAATACAAATAAGTGATTCCACTCTGTCCCAGGAGTTCCTGAGGGACTAACTCAGTTTCCTCTATAGACAGAGCAGCTCGGGGTCAAATGGAAGCCTTACCTAGAAAGGAGGAGGGACCCACTGGCAGCGAAGAGAGTTTGGTTGTGACTGAATAGTACTCAACTGCTTTCTTGAATCGTTCTATTTTATCTTCTGTCCTGGACTGGATGTTGGAACATCAAATGTTCAGAAGAAGAAATAACATGAGAGTGTCTTTGTCATGCAATTTATAATTTGAGAGTCAAAACAGTAGCAGAAATCAAATGTTTAAAGAAACCCAAGGGAGCAATTTTTCATGCTGCAGAAAAGTTTAGGTAGGGAGAGAGCATTATAGAACATAAAAGATGGAATACTTAAAAAAACTAAGTTTAAAAATAAATAAATAAAGTTTACTTACATTTTGTGCTATTCTAAAATGGTCACATGATCATTAGAAAAAATACATAAAGATAGGAGAAAAAAACTACACAGTACCATCACCCAAAGATATTTTGGTGTGCTTCCTTCCACTAATTTTTTTTTTTTTTGGCTGTGTTGGGTCTTCATTGCTGCGTGCAGGCTTCCTCTAGTTGCGGCGAGCAGGGGCTACTCTTTGTTGCAGTGAGCAGGCTTCTCATTGCGGTGGCTTCTCTTGTGCAGAGCACAGGCTGTAGGAGCACGGGCTTCAGTAGTTGTGGCACGCGGGCTCAGTAGTTGTGGCTCTCTGGCTCTAGAGTGCAGGCTCAGTAGTTGTGGCGTGCGGGCTTACTTGCTCCGCAACATGTGGGATCTTCCCGGACCAGGGCTCGAACCCGTGTCCCCTGCATTGGCAGGCGGATTCTTAACCACTGCACCAGCAGGGAAGCCCTCCACTAATTTTTAAAATACATTTTTTTGTTGAAGTATGGCTAGTCTATTTTAATACACATATTTTTTCTATAGTTGATACCGTACTCTGTGTACAATTTCATATCTTGCTTTCATTACACTACAAGATAATTTTGAATGGCTGAATATTTTATCATTATACATATATCATAAATTATTTAACTACTTCTCTAATACCTGACATTTAGGTTATTTCTCACATTTGGCTATTATAACTTACACAGAAAAGAACATATATGCATGTATAAGTTTTTCTGGATTTCAGATTATGTCCATATGAAAATGTCCCCAAAGTGGAATTATTGGTTCAAAAGGTATGAATATTACAACCAGAACCTCTTAAACATATACAAAATCCACAATGTGAAATCACTATATATCCACCAGAATGGCTAAAATTAAAGACTATAAATATCTAGCACTGGCAAGGATACAGAGTGACTGGAATCCCAATACACTGCTTGTAAGAATGTATATTGGTAGAGTTGAGAAAACAGTCTGGCAGTTTCTTATAATGTTAAACATATATTTGCCATATGGCACAGCAATCCTACTCCTAAGAATTTATCCAGGAGAAATGAGTACATATGTCCACCAAAAAATATGAACAAGAATACTAACAACAGCTTTATTTAATAGCTCCAAACTGGAAATAACTCAAATGTATATCAACAGAAGAATGGATAAATTATGGCATATTCATATGATAAAAAACTGTGCAGTAATAAAGAACAAAGGACTGATATATGCAACAACATGGACTAATCTCAGACATAATAATGAATGAAAGAAGAGACACACAAAAGAGTAAATATAAAGTTCAAGTAGAAGCGAAACTTATCTATGGTGATAGAAAATACCGTTTACCTCTGCGGGGTTGGGGCTGATTGAGAAGGGGCTTTTCCTTATCAAGCTTTTTCCAATGTAATTTTCAAATCCTCTTGAATATAACTTATGACCTTCATAATATTTCATCAAATAGAATATAAGATATTAAAGTCATTTCTAATTTCTCATTATAAATAATGCTCTGATGAGCATATTTTTACATAATTTTCTTGGGTTATTTCATAGGGCATATTCTTAGAAGTAGAATTACTAGGTCAAAGGATATGGTCATTTTCATAGACTCTTGACACATGATACTAAATCTCTTTCCAAAGCAGATGTCTCAAGTTATACTCTCATCATCAGTGCATGAGAGGGCCCAATTCACCCTATAGCCTCAGTGTTGAATATTTTCTACAAAAAATCATCTCCTAACTATAACACTTATTTTTTATAGGAAAATTAAAAGATATAATAAAAAAGAAAAATTTAAACAGTTATAATCTTATCTCTCAGAGTTTGTAATTGTTAACACTCTAAGATCTACACAGCATTCCAGATCTCTTTACTTGCCTGCATGCAGGCACACAAATACAGATATCAAGATCTCCAGGTCCTCCAGCCTCACTTAGAAACAAAATATCCTCTCCTTTTTCAAAAATTGGACATAATTGTTTGAAAAAGGGTTTCAAATCTAAAGAATGTTTGCAAATTACTGACTTACAGAATGACAGGTAAATAACATTCCATTGCATCAAGGTTCCATTATTTATATATTCATTATTATTTCCCTATTATATTTAATAACACATAATAATAACTAAAAACAATCTCCTAAGACATACAAGCCATATACAGAATCTTCCTTAATATCTCTACCTCTGTATCCACTCCCCTCCCCAAAAGTGACCTCTGTTACCAGTTTGGTATGTGTCCTAACTTTTGCTGTGTTTATACACACACATATATATGTACACCAATATGGTTTTGCTTTTTTCACATAAGTGGAATCTTACCATATTGTTTTTCAAATTGCTTTTTGCACTTAACAGTATGTCTTATAAACTATTATATGTCAGTGAGTATAGATCTATGGCCCCATACCCTGAAATACTGAATTATGTGTACTTACCTCAGTGTACCACTCTGTTCTGTGCCCTGAAAGGCAAACATTTACTCTTCCTTAAAGAGGCACCAATTCTATGAAATCTCTCCTTCTGTGAAAACTTTATTGTGTTTTTTTTCTTTGTTGTACTTATTTATTTGCTTCTACCTCCCCATTTAACCTCAAGTTCTGTGAGGACAAAGAATGGTTTATTCACATTTATATCCTACTGTCTAACATGGGACCTTATCTATAGAAGTTCATTCAGTATTTTATATATGATCATATTTAATTAAGTCCTGCCCTTTTCTTTTAAAGATCCACAGAGGCCAGAAGTAGCAGAGTAGAACCCCATACTTTGACACTATTACCTAGCAGTTTTTGTATGTTTGTTAAAAGAGCTCTCATAATTCTGTAACTGTTAAAAATGTTTGTGAAAATTATACAACAAAGAAAAATGGCTTAAAACATAATGTTAAGTGAAAAAAGCAGGCTAAAAATGACTACACTGAGATGACTACCACATCAAAACATACATATAAAGAGGACTAGGAAATACTGTGAAACATTTAGGGTGGAATTAGAAGCAAAGTCTCTATTAAAAAATTTTGTTTTGTTTTGTTTAGTGAAAAGTGGATTCTTGTTATTAAGAATAGTCATTATCCAAGTTCCAAAACTCATGAAGCTACAAAAGGAAGCAAAAGCTATAACATTAAAAATATTCACCACTCAATTGAGCACTTACAAAACTTTTCCTACATTTATATACAATGGAATATTATTCAGTCTTAAAAGAGAAGGAAATTCTGATACATGCTACAACATGGAAGAACCTTGAGGACATTATGCTAGTGAAATAAGCCTGTTGCAAAAATATATATTGTATAATTCCACTTATATGAAGTATGTAAAGTAGTCAAAATCAGAGGCCAAAAGTAGAATGGTGGTTGCCAGGGGCTGGGAGGGAGGAGAGAATGGGGAGTTATCATTTAAAGGGTACAGAGTTTCAGTTTTACAAGATAAAAAGAGTTATGGGGATGAATGATGGTGATGGTTGCACAATATTATGAATGTAATTAATACCACTCAACTGTATATTTATAATGGTTAAGATGGTAAATTTTACGTGTATTTTACAATAAAAAATTGGAAGGAAAATTTATTCTCCATCTAAACAGTATCCCCTACTTAACACTAGGATCTCTCCCTACCCAACATGTCAATTTCTCTTTTTGTGAGTCACTCTCTTCCTAATCATCTCATGAAAACAGCTGAGAGCGCAATGCAAAGTAACAAAGTGAATGAGCAAATCTGTCATAAATGTCAGGACTTCCTATAGTCAAGGGACATGATAGAGGACTGCTCACATCATAGTAGAAGCCACGGACCAATGAGGATCTGTTGTAGTTAGTGTTCATCAATGGTGGAAGAGAGAATTATGAAAGATGATGGCAGGCAAGACACTTGAAAAGAGAATGATTTGAATATCAACAGAATGTAAGCCTTTTGGGAAAATAAAGCCCAAGTATACTTTTTATTTAAAAAAAAAAACACTCTTTATGATTGTGCCAGAAAGTTAAATGTGAACTAGTGGGTGTTAGACAGTGCTATCACAAAATTTCGTTAGGAAAACTTATGCTCCCAAAATCAAACACTGATTTCATTCTTTATTCATTTAAAAACATCTATAGAGAGGTTTCCATTCTGGATAAGATGGGGTAAGTACCCTCCACTTTGTTCCCACTGAAGGTAGTTACAGAAACCAGGAGCCACTATTTGAAGACTCTGGGAAGAAGACCAGAATTCGAAGTACCACCAAACCAAGGGTGAGTTTAGCATTTCTTTTTTCTCCAATGTCCCCTGGTGTGGACACAATGCAGCCTGAAATCTGGAAGCGTCCACTGATGTGGAGAGAGCTCCAGGAGAAACCCTAGTCCAGTTCTGGCCTGAAGAGTGGGAAAAGGGTCTCTGAAAACTCAAGAAAATGTATGGAAATACCCCCATTTTTCTTTTCCTTTTTTCTGTTCTCATGTGTGCCAGCCTAAAACAAACCTGTGGTGGCAGCAGTGGCAATAGGGGAATAGCGGGAAGCTCAATCTCTGAATGAGGAAACTTCCTCTCTGATCAGAGAAGCAGTGGTCTCAGTAGGGTGGAGTGAGCCTTCAATGCTTTTTCTCTGTCCTCCTGCTGCTTGGCCCTAGACGCTGAAAAAGGGTGGCCCAATGAACCGGGAAGTACTGAAGGGATTGCAAAGAGGGAGCAGCACATGTGTGGATCTGACACTTAAAACAGCAGACCACAGACTCTGAGAACTGAACAGATAAACCACTGCCCAAGTCCCAGACTGGCAACTGGGTGGCGTTCATGGGACTGATCCAAATAGGTTTGCAAAGGCTTTGAAAATTGCACTGACATTGAAACCAAGGCCCACGGTAGGATGGTGAGAACTTGTGGTCTGAACTTAAATGGGTCAATTGCCTCTTAAAACAAAACTGTCAACATTCCCGACTATATTGAAATAAGACTAGGAACCTCAAAACATAATATTCAAAATGTCCAATCCAAATTTACTTGGCCTGGGCATAACCAGGAAAATCTTAAATTGCATGGAAATAATCAATATATGCCAACACTGAGATGACACACATGTTGAACTTATCTGACAAAGACATTATGCAGCTTTATAAAAATGCTTGAAGGTAGGAGAAACACTTTTGAAACAGAAAGATAGATAATCTCAGCAAAAATAAGTAGACCTTAGGACCTTTCTCCTAGATCACACTTTTTCTCTATTCACTTTAATTCTCAACTCAACTTTAAAAAAATGTATATGTAGTAGGTGATATTTAGCAGACATAAAATCAAAATCAATTCGACCTAAATGTCAGGACCCTGAAAAAGACTGTCATTCCACTGTTTAAATTCTGTAATTGCTAAGAACAAAATTTTGCTTGTGTTTATCCTCACTGCTTCTCTTTTACCCAGAGAAAAACATTCTTTGAGTAGGTTTAAAATAAGAATAAATAATTTAAAACTAAAAAAAAAAGAAAATCTCAGCAAAGAAAGATAATACATAAAGCAGAGCCAAATGAAAAGAAACGAAATTGAGTTATTTGTAGTGAGGTGGATGGACCTAGAGTCTGTCATACAGAGTGAAGTAAGTCAGAAAAAGAAAAACAAATACTGTATGCTAACACATATATATGGAATCTAAAAAACAAAAAATGTCATGAAGAACCTAGGGGTAAGACGGGAATAAAGACACAGACCTACTAGAGAATGGACTTGAGGATATGGGGAGGGGGAAGGGTAAGCTGTGACAAAGTGAGAGAGTGGCATGGACATATATACACTACCAAATGTAAAATAGATAGCTAGTGGGAAACAGCCACATAGCACAGGGAGAACAGCTCGGTGCTCTGTGACCACCTAGAGGGGTGGGATAGGGAGTGTGGGAGGGAGGGAGATGCAAGAGGGAAGAGATATGGGAACATATGTATATGTATAACTGATTCACTTTGTTATAAAGCAGAAACTAACACACCATTGTAAAGCAATTATACTCCAATAAAGATGTTAAAAAAAAAAAGAAGAACCAAACGGAAACTTTAGAATTTAAAATACAATACTCGTACTGTATAACACAGGGAACTCTGCTCAATGTTATGTAACAACCTAAATGGGAAAAGAATTTGAAAAAGAATAGCTACATGTATATGTATAACTGAATCACTTTACTGTACACCTGAAACTAATGCAACATTGTTAATCACCTATACTCCAATATAAAATAAAGAGTTAAAAAAATAAAAATAAAAAAACTATACTCCACTATAAAATAAAAATTAAAACACAAAACAAAAAGAAACAAACTCAGGGACTTCTGTGGTGGTCCAGTGGTTAAGGGGACATGGGTTCAATCCCTGGTTGGGGAACTAAGATCCCACACATGCTGTGGGGCAGCTAAGCCCACGCGCTGCAACTATTGAGCCCACACACCACAACTAGAGAGAAGCCCGCACACCACAACTAAGACCCAACACAGCCAAAAATAAAATAAATAAGTAATTTTTTTAAAAAAATAAATAACCTGAAAAAAAATACAATAGTCAGAATTAAAAAGAAAAAACTCATTGGATGGGTTCTACAGCAGAAAAGAGATGACCAACTTCAATAAGTGGTGCTGGGAAAACTGGACAGCTGCATGTAAAAGAATGAAATTAGAACACTCCCTAACACCATACACAAAAATAAACTCAAAATGGATTAAAGACCTAAATGTAAGACAGGATACTAAAAAACTCTTAGAGGAAAACACAGGCAGAACACTCTCTGAAATAAATTGCAGCCATCTTTTTTGATCCACCTCCTGAAGTAATGAAAATAAAAACCAAAATGGGACCTAATGAAACTTAAAAGCTTTTGCACAGCAAAGGAAACCATAAACAAAACAAAAAACAACCCATAGAATGGGAGAAAATATTTGCAAAAGAAGCGACCAACAAGGGATTAATCTCCAAAGTATACTGTGTTGGCAAAAAGTTCACTCAGGTTTTTCCATAAGATGTTACAGAAAAACCCGAGCAAACTTTTTGCCAACCCAATACAAGCAGCACATGCAGCTCAATATCAGAAAACAAACAACCCAGTCAAAAAATGGGTGGAAGATCTAAATAGACATTTCTCCAAAGAAGACATACAGATGGCCAAAAAGCACGTTAAAAAATGCTCAACATCACTAATTATCAGAGAAATGCAAATCAAAACTACAATGAGGTATCACCTCACACTGGTCAGAATGGCCATCATCAAAAAATCTACAAATAATAAATGCTGGAGAGAGTGTGGAGGAAAAGGAACCCTCCTACACTGTTGGGGACGTAAATTGGTACAACCATTATGGAGAACAGTATGGAGGTTCCTTAAAAAACTAAAAATAGAACTACCATATGATCCAGTAATCCCACTCCTGGGCATATATCCAGAGAAAACCATAATTCAAAAAGATACATGCACCCCAATGTTCACTGCAGCACTATTTACAATAGCTAAGACATGAAAGCAACCTAAATGTCCATCGACAGAGGAATGGATAAAGAAGATGTGGTACCTATATTCAATGGAATATTACTCAGCCATAAAAAAGAATGAAATAATGCCATTTGCAGCAACATGGATGGACCTAGAGATTATCATACCAAGTGAAGTAAGACAGAGAAAGACAAATATCATATTATATTGTTTACATGTGGAATCTAAAAAAATGGTACAAATGAACTTATTTAAAAAACAGAAACCAAGTCACAGATGTAGAAAAACTTATTGTTACCAAAGGTGAAAGGCAGGGAGGGATAAATTAGGAGATTGGGACTGACATATACACACTACTATATATAAAATAGATAACTAATAAGGACCTACTGTATAGCACAGGGAACTCTACTCAATACTCTGTAATGGTTTATATGGGAAAAGAATCTAAAAAAGTGTGGATATATGTATATGTATAACTGATTCAGTTTGCTGTACACCTGAAACTAACACAACATTGTAAAGCAACTATACTCCAATAAAAATAAAATTAAAGAAAAAGAAAAGAGATGGCCAAGGAAAGAATCAACAAAGTTAATGATGAATCCATAGAAATTATCCAGTGTGAAAAACAGAGAGGAAAATAATTTTTTAAAAACAGAGTCTCAAGTATCTTTGGGGTAATAACGAAAGGTCAAATACTGGCGCCATTGTAGTCACAGGAGGAAAGGAGAATGTGGAACAGAAAATCTGTTTGAAGAATAATAGCTGAAAACTTCTCAAATTTAGTGAAATATATACTTAGAAATTAAAGATGCTCAGCAAACCCTAAACAAGATAAATTCAAAGAAATCCATGCCTGATACATCACTGGAAAATTCTACCAAACAATTAAAGAAGAAAAACACCAATTCTACACAATCTCTTCCAAAAAATGGAAGAGGAAGGAATACTTGCCAATACATTTTATGAGTCCTGCATTACCCTGATATCAAAATCAAACAAAGAAAACACACACACATAAAAACTACAGTCCAATATTCCTCATGAAAATACATATAAAAATACTCAATGAAATACTAGTAATTTATATCCAACAATGTAAAAAAAGAATAGTACATTTTTGCCATATCTTGGGAATGCAAGGATGGCTCAATATTCAAAAATCAATGGACTAAAGAAGAAAAAGCACATGATCCTATCAATAGACATACAAAAATACATTTGACAAAATACAGCATCCATTAATGATAAGAACTTTCAGTAAACTAGGAATAGAAGAGATCTTCCTCAACCTAATAACATGCATCTACAAAACCTATCATTATACTTAATGCTGACTGAATGCTTTCCCCAAATATCAGGAACAAGACAAGGATATCCTCTCTCAGTAGTCCTATTCAACACTGTTTAGAAATCCTAGATAGTGCAGTAAGTCAAGGAAAAAAAAGGGCATACAGACTGGAAAAAAAAGTACTAAAATTGTCCCTATTCACTGACAACATGATCACCTATGCAGAAAATACCAAGAAACCTACCAAAAAGCTCCTAGTGAGTTTAGAAAGGTTTCAGCATACAAGGTCAACAAACAAAAATCAATCATATTTCTATATACTAGCAACGAACAATTAGAAACTGAAATAAACAAAACAATATCCTTTATAATAGGTGCCTGCAATATGAAATACTTAAGTATAAATATAAAACAATGTATAAGACATAAGCTGAAAACTATAAAGCACTGATGAACTAAATCAAAGACAACTTAAATAAATGCAGAGGCATATCATATTCATGGATTTGAAGACTCACCAAATTCATGTATATATTTAAAGGAATTCCAATTAAAACCCACCAGGATTTTTTGTAGATATAGACAATATTATTCTAAAATGTATATGGAAAGAAAAATGAACTTAAATAGACAAAATAATTTTGAAAAAGAAGAATAAAATTAGAGGAATCACTACCCAATCTTAAGTCTTACCATAGAGCTACAGGATTCAAAACAGTGTGCTATTTCAAAAGAGTTAGATACATAGGACAACTGAACAGAATACAGTCCAGAAATACATCCACACAAATACAGACAACTGATTTTTGACAAAGGCAATTCAATGGAGAAAGAAGAGTCTTTTCACCAAACTTTGTTGAAACAATTGAACATCCATATGCAAAAACAAAACAAAACACCTCACACTTCTAAAAATATGAACTCAAAATGGATGATTTGTTCTAAATGTAAAATGTAAAACTATATAATTCTTAGAAGAAAACAGAACAATATTATTGTGCCTGCAGTTAGGCAAAGAGTTCTTAGACATGACACCAAAAGCATGATCCATAAAAGTTATAAATTAATAAAAATTGAAAACTTTTGCTTTGCAAAAGACACTGTTAAAAGAATGTAAAGACAAACTACAGACTGGGGGAAAATATTTGCAAACCAGATATCTGACAAAGGTCTAGTATGCAGAATATATAAAGAACTCTCGAAACTCAACAGTAAGTAATCAAACAACCCAGTTAAAAAATGGGCAAAAGACTGTTCATGAACAGACCATTCACCAAAAAGGATATATGGATGGTAAATAAGGACAAGAAAAAAAATGTTCGTCATTAGTCATTTGAGAAATGCAAATTAAAATTATGATGAACTACCACTACATAGCTGTTAGAATGACTAATAGTAACAATAACAATACCAACAATAACAAGTGCTGGTAAGGAATGGAATAGCCACTCTGGAAAACGGTTTGGCAGAGTCTTATAAAGTTACAGTTAAACATATACTTACCATACGACCCAGAAATCCCATTGCTAGGTATTTACAGTAGGGAAATGAAAACTTATGTTCATACAAAAACCTGTACAGAAATGTTTATAGAAGCTCTATTCAAACCACAAAAAATTGGAAACAACTCAATATCCTCTAAGGGTGAATGCATAAACAAACTGTGGTATAGCCACACAATGTATACTACTTGGCAATAAAAAGGAATGAATTATCCATACACGCAACATGCAAAAATTTAGAACAATCTCAAAGGCGTTATGTTGAATGCAAAATGCCATTCTCAAAAGATTACATACTCTATGATTTCGTTTACATGCTATTCTCTAAGATATAACTATGACAGAGAATAGATTGGTAGTTTCCATGGATTAGGGATGAGTTTGGATGTGATTGCAAAGGGAAAGTATGAGAAATTTTGGGGGTGGTTCAACTGTTCTGATCCTGATTGTGATGTTGGCTACATAAATCAATACATGTGTTAAAAATTTGTGTAACTACCTACACACAGATGCAGAAGTGAGTTTTATTGTATGTTAATTTAAAAAATAAAACTGAAAAACCCAGAGTATAAATATAGATGAAATTTTAAAAAATAAAACTAACTTATTTTCCTAACTTTTAGTTTCATTTCACAAGACAAAATCCCAGTTGAGCCCCTTTTTCACTATTAACGATGAAACATTGATTCTTGTTTTAAGTGGACCTACTTAAGTAGTCTTTTTCAGTATCCATTATCCTTCAATAAGCAAGACCTCCTTTACATTAAAATATACACTGAAACAAAAAAAGAAAAAAGGGAAGGATATATGCCAGAGTGATAACTATAGCAAGTTGTTTCTGGTTAATGAGATCATAAGTGACATTTTCTAAATCTTCTAGGATGAGCTTATATAACTTTAATAATCAGTGGAAAAAAGGTAAAGAATCCTTTAAATCCAGGCCTAGTGATGTTTTCTAAAAGAATCTTTGAGGCTCCAGTCTATAAGCAGAGAGAAGATAAGCAGCTAGGAGGAGAGGAGGTAGGCAACACAAAAAAGATCAGATCTGCTGGTGGTATTTGTGAAGGTAAGAAAACTGGCCATTTTTAGGAAGGGAGAGGCTAGCTCACCTGAGACTGTTTGAAAACATCCTTCCCAACCACATCCAGGTTTGAGGGGTCTTTGATGGAACTAACATACTCAGAAACAGCCTTGATTACCACATCACAGGGAGGAAGAACCAGCTGATGAGCTCTGACCTAGAAGAAGGAAGATAAGCCAGGCACACTGATATCAAAGATGGGTCACTAAGAAAAAGGGTGAGATAGGGGTGAGATACAGAATTCAAATTCAGTTAATTCACTGAGAGACAGTTAAAATCTTTTTAGTCTTCCCCCTAATTTTCAGTACAGAACACTTGGAACCAAGATTGAAAAGTATAAAGAAAGACAAAACCATAGCAGCAATTATCCCACTACAAAGATAACCACTGTTTTATGACACTGCCATAATTAATCAGTTTTCTTTCATGATACATTTTGGCTGCCTCCAAATTTTTGCTATTAAAGGTAATGTTGTAATGTGTGGACCATGTTTGGATCCTGATTTGAACTAACCACAAAAAGGCCTTTGTGAGACAATCAGGAAAATCTAAAAATGGACTAGATATTAAGATGATACCAAGAAATTATCATTAATTTTGTTAGGAGTAATAATGGCATTGTGCTTATGTAAGAAAATATCTATATGTTTTAGAGATGCATATCAAAGAACGTGAGAGTGAAATGACTTAAGGTCTGGCATTTGTTTTAAAATACATTAGTAACAGCAACAACAACAAAATAACCCAGCAAGTGTGGCCACATCTTAATAACTGTTGGATCTGGAAGATGTTATAGTGATGGTTGACTATATTATTATTTTTTCTACTTTTGTGATGCTTGAAAGTTTTTTAAATAAGGGTTTTTAAAATGCTGTGATGAAATGTAGGTATGATCTGTTGTCCACCTTCCAATTATTTAATTACAAGCTTCCTAGAATGGTAATTACTGAGTAAAAGGCTATAAACTTCTTAAAGGCTTTTTATATAAATTATTTAGCCAAATAATCATTCCTTCCTTCAACAAATATTTACTGCCTACTGTGTGCCAGGCACTGTCCTAGGCATCAGGGATACAGCAGTGAACAAGATAGACAAAACTCCCTGCCCTCAAGGGAGCTTAAATTCTAGTGTAGGTGTGTTGGGATGGGGTAAGGGGAATCAAACAAACAGAATAAGTAAAACGTATAGTGTGCTAGATGTAGATAAGTGCTATGGAGAAAATCTCAGCAGAGAAGGGGGTAGGGAATGCAACTGTGTGTGGGGCAGGGCATGTAATTTTAAACAGGGTGTCAGGAAAGGTCACTCTGAGAAAAGAACATTTGAGAGAACCTATAGGAGTGAGGAAATATCTATGTGGGAGGAAAATGCATTCCAAGCAGAGGGAATGGTGAGTGCAAAGGTTCTATGAGCAAAATAAAAGGGAAGATGAGATCAGAGCTGTACCAGAGGGCCAGACAGTACAGGGCTTTGTAGGCCATGGTAAAGATTAGGTGAGTGACATAAAGAGCCATTGGAGAATTTTGAAAAGAGAAGTGACATGATCAGAGTCAGGTTTTAAAATGACTCTGGCTGTTGTATTAGGAATAGATTTGGGGCCAGGGGGCGGAGCAAGTAAGAGTGCAAGAGAAGAGCAACAGTTAGTAAAGTGTTATAATAATCCAGGCAAGAATGGTGGCTTGACCAAGGTAGTAGCTGTGAAAATGGTGAGAGGTGGATATATTCTGAAGGAAGAACTGATGGTATTTGCTGACAAGAAGAGATATGGAGCATGAGAAAGAGAGAAGTCAAGGATGACTCCAAGGCTTTTAGGCTGAGCAACTGGAAGGATAAGGTTGCCATTAATGAAAATTAGTGAAGGCTGTGGAAGGAAGAGGTTTAGAGGAAAGATCAGGAGTTTCCATTTGGACATGTTTCTTTGAGATATTTAGTAGGCCATTAGATATTAGAAGCTGGAGTTCAAAGGGGAGGTCAAAGCTGGAGACATACATTTAGGACTCATCAATGGACAGATGGTATTTAAAGTCACGAGACTAGATGAGATCAATCACCAAGGCAGCACGTGTGGCTAGAAAAGAGAAGGGACTGAGGATAGAACTCTGGGACACTCCAAAGTTAAGGAATAGACAAGACAAGGAAGCAGCAAAGGGGACAGAAGCAGCAGTCAGTGAAGTAGGTAGGAAACTACAAGAGAGTGGTGTCCTTAAAGCCAAGTGAAGAACATGTTCTAAGAAAGAGAGAGTGAGCAACTGGGTCATATGCTGCTGACTGGTCAAGTAAGATGAAAACTGAGACCTGGCCATTGGATTTATTAACATCATGGTCATGGTGACTTTGTTGAGAGCAATTTCAGCAAAGCAAATTGAAGACAGAACATGGAAAGGGGGTAGTAAACAGCTCAAGCCTAGACAACTCTCTAGAAGAGTCTTCTATAAGGGAAGAAGAAATATGGAGCAGTAGCTTGGGTGGAGGGAGTGAAGTCAAGAGCAGGTTTTGTTTTATTTTTTAAGATGGCTGCATGCTTATGCATCTGATGGGAAAGAGCCAATAAGAGAGGGAAACTGATGATGTGGGAGAAAGAGGGGAGAACTGCTGAAGTGATGCCCTTAAGTTATCAATGGGGGGGACTTCCCTGGTGGTGCAGTGGTTAAGAATCCACCTGTCAATGCAGGGGACACGGGTTCAAGCCCTGGTCCGGGAAGATCCCACATGCCGCAGAGCAACTAAGCCCGTGCGCCACAACTACTGAGCCTGTGCTCTACAGTCCACGAGCCACAACTACTGAGCCCGTGTGCCACAGCTACTGAAGCCCACGTGCCTAGAGCCCATGCTCCGCAACAAGAGAAGCCACCGCAATGAGAAGCCTGCGCACCACAACGAAGAGTAGCCTCCGCTTGCCGCAACTAGAGAAAGCCCGTGCACAGTAACGAAGACCCAAAAATAAATAAATAAATTTATATTTAAAAAAAGAAGTTAGCAATGGGGGATGGATCCAGCATAAGAGTAGAGGGGTTGACCTTAGACAGGAACATGGACAGGTCATCTGAGGCGGGCAAAGCATGCAGGTGAGAAGATGAAAGGGTGGGAACTGGTGTAAGTTCTCTTCCCATTGCTTCAATTTTCTCAGTGAAACAGGAAGCCAAGTCATGAGCTGAGAGTGAGCAGGGAGGAGGGAGCATTAGAGGCTTAAGGAGAGAGGAAAAGGTGTGAAATAGTCTAGGAGACTGAAAGAGCTAGGGAAATATAATACCACCAAAAACTTACACTACCTCCAGAAATGTATGAGAGCACCAGTCTCAACACAGCCTCAGTAGGAGCGGATAGACTAATTTTTCAATATTTGCTAAACCCTTAGGTTAAAAAAAAAGATCACACTGCTCATTTAATTTGCATCTCTGATCACCAGTGAGGTTTAACACCCACTCATATTATTGGCCACTCTAGTTCCTCTTTTGTGAATTGTCTGCTTCTGTCCTTTGCTCATTACTTCATTTATTGGGGTATTAGTATTTTTCTTCATAGGTCCGTATGAATCCTTAAGATAATAAGGGTGTGAGATAATAGAAAATATACATTGTTCTCTGACCCCAGTTCCTGGCATAGAGCACCTAAAACCCTTGTAATTTCCTAAGTGGTAAGAGCACTAGGAGCATCTCTTCCTCTAATGAGGTGACTCTGGGTGGGCTCCTGGATGAGGGCTAGTCACTGGTAAGACCAAGCCATGATTAGAAGCTTGGAATTTTCAGCCCCACCCCCATTGTCTAGAGAAGGGAGAAGGGCTAAAAATGGAGTTAATGATCAATCTTGCCTACATGATGAAGCCTCCATAAAATCCCAAAAGTACAGGTTTTGGAGAGCTTCCAGGTTGGTGAACACATCCATGTACCGGGAGGGTGGTGTACCCCAACTCCATGGGGACATAGGCTCCTGTGCTTGGGATCCTCCCACACCTCACCCTATGTATCTCTTCATCTAGTTGTTCATCTCCATCCTTTATCATATCCTTTAATAAAGTGATATATGTAAGTAAGTATTTCCCTGAGTTCTATGAGGTGCTTTAACAAATTAATTGAACCTGAGAAGGGGGTCACTGGAACCTCTAATCTATAGTTAGTTGGTTGGTCGGAAGCACAGGTGATAACCTGGGCTTGTGAATGGTGTCTGAAGTGGGGGGGAAGTCTTGTGGAACTGAGTCCTTAACTTGTGTGATCTGACACTATCTTCAGGTAGTTGGTGTTAGAATTGAGTT
Source organism: Monodon monoceros (assembly GCF_005190385.1). Lineage (NCBI taxonomy): Eukaryota > Metazoa > Chordata > Mammalia > Artiodactyla > Monodontidae > Monodon > Monodon monoceros. The sequence continues at coordinate 46,786,447 of NW_021703779.1, forward strand.
AAATTGTAGGACACCCAGCTGGTGTCACAGAAAAGTGTTTTGTGCAGGGAAAAACCCCCACATGTTTAGTGACCAGAAGTGTCAGAAGTGAAGTGTTCTGTGTGAGTGCGGTAGTAGTATGGGAGTAAAGGAGAAACACAGGAAAGAAAGACATAGGAGGGAATAACTGGATTTTTCCCTACACATGAGGTAGAAAACTGAGTTTTTCCTTTTTAAGGGTATTGATCATAATTATAAAGTTTTTGTCTATAAGTGTCTGAAATATTTTAAGCCTAATGAAAGATATTTATTCTACCAAAACTCCAATCAAAACCTGATGTACAGGCAGGAAATGGGTCACGTTACCTTAAGTGATGCAAGGGGATGTTCTGGTCCCAAGAGGCTCCAGTGAAAAGCGGCCAGGTCCTCGTCTGGGAGAATGTGGTTACCTATAAAGTATATTTGTCATTTATTGACTGTACAAATGTTTTCTTAGAACCTCCAGGCCATGAAAGGACTTCTGGGAGAGAAAACAATCAAATAATTCACATAGGTCTATATTCTTAATGTAACAACTACAGTAACTATGTTTGATTACCTACTATGTTTCACATGCATTATGTATATCATCTTTATAATAACTGTGTAAATATTATTACCTCCAGTTTATAGATAAGGAAACTGAGGTTTGAGCAAGTCTGGTGACTTTGCCCAAGGGGCCACATCTAATAAGTGCCCACACCAGGATAAGAAGCTAGGAATGTTTGACTCCAAAGTCCATGCTATTTTCTATCACCCAGTCATGCTGCCTTTTATAATAACAGCCACCAATTACTCACTGCCTACTAAGTGCTGGGTATTTTATATATCTTATTTCATTTAACCTTATCAATAGCACTATGAAGTATTATTATTCCATTTCACAGATGAGGAAACTGAAACCAGGAAGGTGTAACTTCAGTGATTTGTCCAAGGCCTAATTCCAAAACTTGTGCTGACCCCACTAGAGTATCCAAGCTCAAATCCTTTGGGATTATAAACAGAGGTCACACCTGAGACAAGATATTAACCTTCATGCTGTCAGTACTTGGAAAACCAACTCGAAACATAATCAACGCTCTGCAATTTACTTTGAAATACTCCTTTAAAAGAAAGATTGATGATGGATAGAATGGACAGATATATGATAAAGCAAGTATAATAAAATGTTAATGGCAGAATAGAGGTGGTAGATATAGGATTTTCATAGCAAAATTCTTGCAATTTTGCTGTACTTTTGGGAATTTTCATAATAAAATGTTAGCACAACAGAAAAAAAAGAAAAAGATACAGAATGATTTGTGTTCTTGACCTAAATTTAGACAGTGGGTAAGAAATGCTAATGCTCTGAGTAGGAAACCAAAGTTGTCTAGGGCTAGTAAGATATTTTGGCCTAAGATGGTACTCTGCATAAAATACTTATAGAATGTAACAAAAGAAAAAGTTTTATAGGAACCAAAATAATGTTCTGGAATATCCTGTATTAATTTATAAGACAAACATGCTGAGTTTAAGAAGCCCAAAAGCACAGTGTTCGGCATGCAGACTTTCAGAAGATAAATCCAACAATGATAACCTAAATCACTCTAATCTTCATCTCTTAACACTGCAAGAGGAAACTTTAACAATCACTGGAGTCTGTTCTTTGGACCACCTACCTAGCAATGCAGCAAATATGGGAAAATTCATCCGCTTCAGGCCCAGCTGCTTGGCCACCTCCTGCATCAGGAACTGGTTGGTAGTAAGGTTCTTCCCATTCCAGCTCAGCTTCAGAGCATGGGAACTATAGTAAGAGGGAATATTGTAGAGAGCATACTCGGAGTCATGGGCAAGAAGGCCATGGAAGCCATTTTCCCTGAAAAAGGCCACCACTTCCAAATGGTGGTCTTCAAGGCTCTGAAAGACCTAGGAGGGAAGAAGAGAAGAACACATCATGCAACAGAAGCTGACCTGTATTTGGTTAGAAATCAGGAAGGTTAGTAACTGAATTTTATAGTTTGTTGAAATTTAAGATTATATGAGGCTGAACAAAATAGCCTTAAAAAAAAAAGCCTCTCCTACCCTAGAACTTGATTATTCCTGTAAACACAGGCAGCATTATCCATGCGTTCATTCAAATGTCCAGTCTTTTTTGACTCCTTGCATGAAACTATGGCCTGAGGTTCTTTAAAAGAATACTGAAATTAACATGGTTTATATTATTTAAGTTTTTACTTTAAACAATAACAGGAGAACTTTGTTAGAAAGATAATAAAGCTATTATATATTGCTCAGCACCATATGTGCTTTACATACATTATCTCATCATCAGAACAACCATGGACAAGGTAGATATGGATGAAAAAACTTGCAAGTGGACGGACCTCCCTGGTGGTGCAGTGGTTAAGAATCCGCCTGCCAATGCAGGGGACCCGGGTTCGAGCCCTGGTCCGGGAAGATCCCACATGCCGCAGAGCAACTCAGCCTGCACTCTAGAACCCGCGTGCCACAACTACTGAAGCCTGCATGCCTAAAGCCTGTGTTCCACAACGAGAAGCCACCGCAATTAGAAGCCCACGCACCACAACGAAGAGTAGACCCGCTTGCCGCAACTAGAGAAAGCCCGCGCACAGCAACGAAGACCCAAAGCAGCCAATAAATAAATATAAAATAATAATAATAATTTTTAAAAAAAACTTACAAGTGGAAATAGATACAGAAAGGTTAAATGACATATAGCTAGAATCTGAATCTAAGTTCATCTCTTTAAAAAAAAAATCCCTGCTTTCTCTCTTAGGAGCACCTTAGACCGCAGGGCACCCAAATAGGGAGGGTATTTCCAAAAGTTAGAAGTCAGAAACTTCACCCTATTTTAGAAATGGAAAAACTAAGGCTGCGAGAGGTTGGCTTCCCCTAAAGTTGCATACTGAGTAAGTATATACAGGATTCAAACCCAAGCTGATCTGACTCCAGAATGCACACTTTCCATTGTACCAAACTTCTTCCTAGAGAGCACTATTTTTAATGTAATAGAGGCAGACTGTTAAGTGTCCCTCCTGTGCACGTGTCTATTGTTGTACATAAAGCATACTGAAATGGTCTGCATACTGGTTCTGCCACAGTAAGTTCCTTGACTGCAGAAACTTTATTTATAATCTCTGTATTCCTGGCTCCCACATAAGATCTGGTGCATAGTAATATGAATAATTACTAACAGATACTGAACATGTACTATGTGTTAAGCAAGGTTCCAATTACTTTACATACATTAACTCATTTAATACTCAAAACAATCTTATGAGGCCATAACTATTATTATTATCCCCATTTTACATTACATCCCTAGGTCACGTAGCTGGAAGGAGCAAAGTTTGGATTTTTGTCTCTAGAGCTTGCAGACCTTGATAGTTTTGTTGAACTCAACTGACCTATTTTTTTCATTTAAGTTTTAAAGGAATGGTAGTTTTCTGGAGTCTGACAGGAGTTTCAACACATTAAGCTTTTTCTAAGCTATGGAAAGAGAGTCTAGTCACAGTAGATAGCCATGTCACACATTAAGTCACAACAGGGGGAGGGACACTGGTAAGCAGATAGCAAAGTAAGGTCTGTATTTATTTGATATCCAGGCAAAGGAAGCAAAAATCCTTACTTTGCACTGCAACATATTTATGTCTAGAGTTACGATTAACTCCAGATAGGTCAGGGTAGGAGTACAGTTTTATGCTGTCCCCTGGTGACAGTTTCCTCCAGCATATACCTCTCATACCAGTCACTGATTGGGCATCCATCTACCTTGTACCAGGCATAGTACTAAGTGTGATATGTTCTCTCTCATCATCACAGCCTGACCATGTGGGCATTATAAGCCCCACTGTTCTGATGAGGAAACTGAGGCTCAGAGAAGTGATGTGGCATGTTTAGGGCTACAGAGCTGGGAAACAGGAACCTAGGTCAGACTGACACCAAAGCCCATGCTCTTTCTGCTACAACACATTACCTTTAGCTGGTCTGAAGCTGATTATGCCACCATCCAAGTGATTTCAACTCCAGAAAGCCAAGGACTAGTGATCTTTAACAAATTGAATGGCTCTTATAACACTAGGAATATAAATCACAGCCATGTGGAAAGCATTTTCAAAATATAAAAACCTGTGTCTCACCTCAGATCTGCTGAAACAATTTCCTGAGTGTGATCAAAATGCCTATATTCTTCCAAAATAGCTTCCAGTAGGTTCTGATGCACACTCCCAATTAAGAATCATTGACATATCCCAATTACTCATTTTTAAAAAAGTTTTAGCTTTATTGAGATATAATTGACATATAGAATTATAAGACATTTAAAGTGTACAACAAGGTGATTTGATATACATATGCCCAATTACTCATTTTACTGCTTAAGCAACTAGCCCCCTAGAAATGACAGATGACTTGACATGGTTATCTAGCGAATCTGCAGCAGAACCAAGATTAGAACAAAAATCTCATGATTCCAGATATAAAACTTCTTTCACTACATATTCTGGGGTAAGTAATGGAAAACAATAGAATAAGAATCTCATAAATAATCCCTCACAATTCTCCAACACCCTACTCCTACCAGGCTAGTTTCCTAACTACACTTCTCCAAGATTACTGTTTCCTTTTCTTTGCTCACTTGGTTTCCCTGCCTAGACTGCCATATTGCCTGTCTTTCCCAACGTTCCAAATACTTTCCATAGGGCTACCACCTCTTACATAAATTCTTTCATTATTTCTCTCCTCTTAACTGTTATAGCACTGGGACAGCTGACACAGTCAAGGACGTACCATCATCTGCAAGTTTTAAGGCCATAGATTCCTTCTGCCTCTCGTGTGTATCTTCCATGGTCCTAACCAGCACTAGAAAGGACACAGAGCTAGAGTTGACAGAATAGCAAAGAAAGGCCTACAGAGGCTGTAAAAAAGGAAAGCAGCCCTGGCAAATGAAAGGGCACCATCATCTCAGTATTTGACTTCAACAACTGATGTACAAAATTCACTGGGAAAAGTCTGCCTGGTTTGCGGCTTACTTAGAGCTCAAGTAGCAAAGTAATATTAGGTATCAACGGAGTACCTACTATATACCAGGCACTGTTCCAAGTACACCTCATGTCCATTAACCTTGCAATAACATCATGATGCATTATTACCTCCTTTTTACAGATGATGGAACAACGAGGCTCAGAGGTTGAAGAACTTGACCAGTCACACAGCTAAAAAGTGAAGCTAGCCAATAAGCACGTGAAAAGATGTTCAACATCATTAGTTATTAGAGAAATGCCAATCAAAAAACCACAATGAGAAAACCAATTAACACATACTAGGATGGGCTATAATTTTTAAAATGTAAAATAACGAGGGTATGGAGAAACTGGAATCCTCCGTACATTGCTGGTGGAAATGTAAAATTGTGCAGCCACTTTGGAAAACAGTCTAGGAGTTCTTCAAGCGGTTAACATAGGGTTATTATATGATCCAGTAATTCCACTCATAGGTATACACCCAAGAGGACTGAAAACATGTTCACACAAAAACTTATACATGGGGCTTCCCTGGTGGCGCAGTGGTTGAGAGTCCGCCTGCCGACGCAGGGGACGCAGGTTTGTGCCCCGGTCCGGGAAGATCCCACATGCCGCGGAGCAGCTGGGCCCGTGAGCCACGGTCACTGAGCCTGCGCGTTCAGAGCCTGTGCTTCACAACGGGAGAGGCCACAACAGTGAGAGGCCCGCGTACCGCAAAAAACAAACAAACAAACAGAAAACTTATACATGAATGTTCATAGCAGGATTATTCGTAACAGTCAAAAGTGGAAAAAACCCAAACGTCCATCAACTAACAAACAGATAAACAAAAGATGGTATATTCATACAAGGGAATGTTATTCAACCATAAAAAGGAACGAAGTACTGATTCATGCTACAACATGAATTAATCTTGAAAAAAATCTTGAAAAAATTATAAATTATAATTACAAACACACTTTTAAATGAATTGTACAGAACAGGAAAATACATAAAGATGGGAAACAGCCAGGGACTGGGAGGAAGAAAGATTGGAGAATGACTGCTAGCAGGTACTGGGTTTCCTTTTGGGGTGATAAAAATGTTCCGGAATTTGATAGTGGTTATAGTTTCACAACTCTGTGGAATAGACTAAATACCACTGAATTGTATACTTTAAAATGGCAAATTTTATGGTATCTGAATTATATCTCAATTTTTAAAAACTGGAGTTAGGATTCAAATTCTGCCCACAAAGCCCATGCTCACTAACTCATTTTAAAAACTTTTGATTATGGAAAATTGTAAAATAAAAAGGTAAAGAGAATAGCATAATGAACCTTCATGATACCAGTATCCAGTTTCATATATCAACGTTAAGTCATTCTTGTTTCATCTACTTTATTTTAGCTTTTTTTAATGTAAGTTTTTTACTATGATAGAAAAATTACATAACATAAAATTTACCACCTTAACCACTTTTCAAAGTGTACACTTCAGTAGTGTTAAGGATACACACTTTGAGACAGTTCTCCAGAATGTTTTCATCTTACAAATCCGAAACTTTATACCCATTAAACAATTCCTATTTCCCCCTTCCTCAGCCCCTAGCAACCACAATTCTACTTTCTGAAATTGAAACAGTGATTAAAAATCTTCCAGCAAACGAAAGCCCAGGACCAGATGGCTTCACGGGCGAATTCTAAAAAACATTTAGAGAAGAGCTAACACCTATCCTTCTCAAACTCTTCCAAAATACAGCAGAGGGAGGAACACTCCCAAACTCATTCTACGAGGCCACCATCACCGTGATACCAAAATCAGACAAAGATGTCAAAAAAAAAGAAAACTAAAGGCCAATATCACTGATGAACATAGATGCAAAAATCCTCATCAAAATACTAGCAAACAGAATCCAACAGCACACTGAAATGATCATACACATTGATCAAGTGGGGTTTATCCCAGGAATGCAAGGATTCTTCAATATACGCAAATCAATCAATATGATACACCATATTGACAAATTTAAGGAGAAAAAACATATGATCATCTCAATAGATGCAGAAAAAGCTTTTGACAAAATTCAACACATATTTATGATAAAAACCCTCCAGAAAGTAGGCATAGAGGGAACTTAGTTCAACATAATAAAGGCCATATATGACAAACCCACAGCCAACATCATTCTCAATGGTGAAAAACTGAAACCATTTCCTGTAAGATCAGGAACAAGAGAAGGTTGCCCACTCTCACCACTATATTCAACATAGTTTTGGAATTTTTAGCCACAGTAATCAGAGAAGAAAAAGAAATAAAAGGAATCCAAATCGGAAAAGAAGAAGTAAAACTGTCACTGTTTGCAGTTGACATGATAGTATACATACAGAATCCTAAAGATGCTACCAGAAAACTACGAGAGCTAATCAATGAATTTGGTAAAGTAGCAGGATACAAAATTAATGCACTGAAATCACTTGCATTCCTATACACTAGTGATGAAAAATCTGAAAGTGAAATTAAGGAAACACCCCCATTTACCATTTCAGCAAAAAAAAAAAATTCCTAGGAATAAACCTACCTAAGGACACAAAAGACCTGTATGCAGAAAACTATAAGACACTGATGAAAGAAATTAAAGATAATACAAACAGATGGAGAGATATACCATGTTCTTGGACTGGAAGAATCAACATTGTGAAAATGACTATACTAGCCAAAGCAATCTACAGATTCAATGCAATCCCTATCAAACTACCAATGGCATTTTTCACAGAACTAGAACAAAAAATTTCACAATTTGAATGGAAACAAAAAAGACCCCGAATAACCAAAGCAATCTTAAGAAGGAAAAATGGAGCTGGAGGAATCAGGCTCCCTGACTTCAGACTATACTACAAAGCTACAGTAATCAAGACAGTATGGTACTGGCACAAAAATGGAAATATAGATCAATGGAACAGGATGGAAAGCCCAGAGATAAACCCAGGCACATATGGTCATCTTATCTTTGAGAAGGGAGGCAAGAATATACAATGGAGAAAAGACAGCCTCTTTAATAAGTGGTGCTGGGAAAACTGGACAGCTACATGTAGAAGAATGAAATTAGAACATTCCCTAAAACCATACACAAAAATAAACTCAAAATGGATTAAAGACCTAAATGTAAGGCCAGACACTACAAAACACTTACAGGAAAACATAGGCAGAACACTCTATGACATAAATCACAGCAATATCCTCTTTGAGCCACGTCCTAGAGAAACGGAAATTAAAAAAAAAATAAACAAACAGGACCTAATGAAACTTAAAAGCTTTTGCACAGCAAAGGAAACCATAAACAAGATGAAATGAGAACCCTTAGAATGGGAAAAAAATATTTGCAAACGAAGCCACTGACAAAGGATTAACCTTCAAAATTTACAAGCAGCTCATGCAGCTCAATATCAAAAAAAAACAAACAACCCAATCCAAAAATGGGCAGAAGACCTAAATAGACATTTCTCCAAAGAAGATAAACAGATTGCCAACAAACACATGAAAGGATGTTCAACATCACTAATCATTAGAGACATGCAAGTCAAAACCACAATGAGGTATCACCTCACAATGGTCAGGATGGCCATCATCAAAAAATCTACAAACAATAAATGCTGGAAAGGGTGTGGCAAAAAGGGAAACCTCCTGCACTGTTGGTGGGAATGTAAATGGATACAGCCACTATGGAGAACAGTATGGAGGTTCCTTAAAAAATTAAAATAGAGCTACCATATGACCCAGCAAGCCCACTACTGGGCATATACCCTGAGAAAACCATAATTCAAAAAGAGTCATGTACCCCAATGTTCATTGCAGCAGTATTTACAATAGCCAGGACATGGAAGGAACCTAAGTGTTCATCGACAGATGAATGGATAAAGAAGAAGTGGCACATGTATACAGTGGAATACTACTCAGCCATAAAAGGAAACGAAATTGAGTTATTTGTAGTGAGGTGGATGGACCTACAGTCTGTCATACAGAGTGTAAGAAGTCAGAAAAAGAAAAACAAATACCATATGCTAACACATATATATGGAATCTAAAAAAAAAATGGTTCCTAAGAACCTAGGGGCAGGAGAGGAATAAAGACACAGACGTACAGAACGGACCTGAGGACATGGGGAGGGGGAAGGGTAATCTGGGAAGAAGTGAGAGAGTGCAATTGACATATGTACACTACCAAATGTAAAATAGATAGCTAGTGGGAAGCAGCTGCATAGCACAGGGAGATCAGCTCCATGCTTTGTGACCACCTGGAGGGGTGGGATAGGGAGGGTGGGAGGGAGACGCAAGAGGGAGGTGATGTGGGGATATATGTATACATATAGCTGATTAACTTTATTATACAGCAGCAACTAACACAACATTGTAAAGCAAGTACTCTCCAATAAAGATGTTAAAAAAAATTTAAAAAAACAACAACCTATGTATCACTGAAGAAATGAAGGAGGAAGTAAAAAAATACACAGAGATAAATGAAAATGAAAGCACAATGATCCAAACCTATGGGATACAGCAAAAGCAGTTCTAAGAAGGAAGTTTACAGCAATACAATCTTACCTCAGGAAACAAGAAAAATCTCAAATAAACAACCTAACCTTACACCTAAATCAGCTAGAGAAAGAAAAACAAACAAAACCCGAAGTTAGTAGAAGGAAAGAAATTATAAAGATCAGAGCAGAAATAAATGAAATAGACACAAAGAAAACAATGGCAAAGTTCAATGAAACTAAAAGATGGTTATTTGAAAAGATAAAGAAAATTGATAAACCTTTAGCCAGACTCATGAAGAAAAAAAGGGAGGGACTTCCCCGGTGGCACTGTGATTAAGACTTCGTGCTCCCAATGCAGGAGGCCCAGGTTCGATCCCTGGCCAGGGAACTAGATCCCACATGCATGTCACAACTAAGAATTTGCATGCCACAACTAAGCAGTCTGCGTGCTGCAACTAAGGAGCTGGCAATCCACAACTAAGGAGCCCACGTGTCTCAACTAAAGGAGCCCATGTGCTGTAACTAAGGAGCCCGCCTGCCGCAACTAAGACCCCGCACAACCAAATAAAAGAAAAAAGGAAAAGAAAGGAAAAGGACTCAGATCAATAAAATTACAAATGAAAAAGGAGAAGTTACAACTGACACCACAGAAATACAAAGGATCATAAGTGACTACTACAAACAACTGTATGCCAATAAAATAGACAACCTGGAAGAAATGGACAAATTCTTAGAAAGGTACAATCTCCCAAGACTAAACCAGGAAGAAATAGAAAATATGAACAGACAAATCACAAGCACTGAAATTGAAACTGTGGTTAAAAAACTCCCAACAAACAAAAGTCCAGGACCTGATGGCTTCACAGGCGAATTCTATCAAACATTTAGAGGAGAGCTAACACCTATCCTTTTGAAACTGCTCCAAAAAACTGCAGAGGAAGGAAAACTCCCAAACTCATCCTGTGAGGCTACCATCACCCTGATACCAAAACCAGACAAAGATACCATAAAGAAAGAAAATTATAGGTCAGTATCACTGATGAACATAGATGCAAAAATCCTCAACAGAATACTAGCAATCCGAATCCAACAATACATGAAAAGGATCATACACCATGATCAAGTGGGATTTATCCCAGGGATGCAAGGATTTTCAAGAAGTTAGACTGTCACTGTTTGTAGATGACATGATACTATACATAGAACATCCTAAAGATGCTACCAAAAAACTACTACAGGTCATCAATGAATTAGGTAAAGTTGCAGGTTACAAAATTAATACACAGAAATCTGTTGCATTCCTGTACACTAACAATGAAAGATCGGAAAGAAAAATTCAAGAAACAACCCCATTTACCATCACATCAAAAGAATAAAATACCTAGGAGTAAACCTACCTAAGGAAACAAAAGACCTGTACTCCAAAACCTACAAGAAGCTGATGAAGGAAATCGAGGACAACACAAACAGATGAAAAGATATACCATGTTCTTGGATTGGAAGAATTAATATTGTCAAAATGACTACACTACCAAGGCAATCTACAGATTCAATGCAATCCCTGTCAAATTTCCAATGGCATTTTTCACAGAACTAGAACAAAAAACATTAAAATCTGTATGGAGACACAAAAGACACCGAATAGCCAAAGCAATCTTGAGAAAGAAAAATGGAGCTGGAGGAATCAGGCTCCCTGACTTCAGCCTATACTACAAAGCTACAGTCATCAAAACAGTATGGTAGTGGCACAAAAACAGATATATAGATCAATAGAACAGGATAGAAAGCCCAGAAATAAACCCACGCACCTATGGTCAATTAATCTATGACAAAGGAGGCCAAACTATACAATGGTGGAAAGACAGTCTCTTCAACAAATGGTGCTGGGAAAACTGGACAGCTACACGTAAAAAAATGAACTTAGAACACTCCCTAACACCATACACAAAAATAAACTCAAAATGGATTAAAGACCTAAATGTGAGACTGGACACTATAAAACTCTTGGATGAAAACATAGGCAGAACACTCTGACATAAACCACAGCAAAATTTTTTTCAATCCGCCTCCAACAATGATGGAAATAAAAACAAAAATAAACAAATGGGACCGAATTAAACTTCAAAGCTTTTGCACAGCAAAGGAAACCATAAACAAAACGAAAAGACAACCCACAGACGGGGAGAAAATATTTGCAAATGATGTGACCAACGAGGGATTAGTCTCCAAAATTTACAAACAGCAGCTTAATATCATCAAAACAAACAACCCAATCCAAAAATGGGCAGAAGACCTAAATAGACATTTCTCCAAAGAAGACATACCGATGGCCAAGAGGCACATGAAAAGATGTTCAACATCGTAATTATTAGAGAAATGCAAATCAAAACTACAATGAGATATCACCAGTCAAAATGGCTATCATCCAAAAATTCACAAACAATAAATGCTGGAGCAGGTGTGCAGAGATGGGAACCCTCCTACACTGTTGGTGGGAATGTAAATTGGTGCAGCCACTATGGATAACAGTATGGAGGTTCCTTAAAAAAGTAAAAATAGGGCTTCCCTGGTGGCGCAGTGGTTGAGAGTCCACCTGCCGATGCAGGAGACATGGGTTCATGTCCCAGTCCAGGAAGATCCCACATGCCATGGAGCAGCTAGGCCCGTGAGCCATGGCTGCTGAGCCTGCGCGTCCGGAGCCTGTGCTCCACAACGGGAGAGGCCACAACAGTGAGAGGCCCGCGTACCGCAAAAAGAAAAAACAACAAAACTAAAAATAGAGCTACCATATGATCCAGCAATCCCACTCCTGGGCATATATCCGGAGAAAAACGTGGTTCGAAAGGATACATGTACCCCAGTGTCCATTGCAGCACTGTTTACAATAGCCAAGACATGGAAGCCACCTAACTGTCCATCGACTGAGGAATGGGTAAAGAAGATGTGGTACATATATACAAGGGAATATTACTCAGCCATTAAAATGAAAGAAATAATGCCATTTGCAGCAATATGGACAGACCTAGGGATTGTCATAATGAGTGAAGTAAGCCAGACAGAGAAAGAGAAATATCATATATCGCTTATAAGCAGAATCTAAAAGGAAATGATACAAATGTACTTACTTACAAAACAGAAACAGATTCACAGACTTAGAGAACAAACTTATGGTTACCAGGGGGAAAGGGTGGGGGGAAGGGATAGTTAGGGAATTTGGGATTGACACGTACACACGGCTATATTTAAAATGGAGGGACTTCCCTGGTGGCACAGTGGTTAAGAGTCTGCGTGCCAATGCAGGGGACACGGGTTCTAGCCCTGGTCCGGAAAGATCCCACATGCTGTGGAGCAACTAAGCCTGTGAGCCACATGTGCCACAACTACTGAAGCCTGTGCGCCTAGAGTCCATGCTCTGCAACAAGAGAAGCCACCACAGTGAGAAGCCTGTGCACCATGAAGAAGAGCAGCCCCCGCTCACCGCAACTAGAGAAAGCTCGTGTGCAGCAACAAGGACTGAACGCAGCCAAAAATAAATAAATAAATCTAAACGATATATCCATCTAGAACCTCAGAATGTGAATTTATTTGAAATTAGGGTCTTTGCTGATGCAATTAAGGTAAAGATCTTGAGATAAGATCATTCTGATCTAATGACAAGTGTCCTTATAAAAGAAGACTGGGGACATCCCTGGCAGTCCAGTGGTTAAGACTCTCCGCTTCCACTGCAGGGGTCACGGGTTCGATCCATGTTCGGGGAACTAAGATCCTACATGCTGCATGGCCAAAAAAAAAAAAAAAGGATAACAAACAAGGAGCTACTGTATAGCACAGGGACCTCTGCTCAATATTATGTAACTACCTAAATGGGAAAAGAATTTGAAAAAGAAGTAGATACATGTATAAGTATAATTGAATCACTTTGCTGTACGCCTGAAACTATCACAACATTGTTAATCGACTATACTCCAATATAAAATGAAAAGTTAAAAATATAGATCTTAAGCATATAAAAAGATAATCAAACTCACTTGTGATAAGAAAAATTAAAACAATACAGAAACATGGTATTTTGCCTATAGGATTAGCAATTACTGTATTGGTGAGGGAAACACGCTTGCAAATATTGAAGGCAGGGGTATTAATGGTATAATCTCTAGGGAGAACATTTTGGCGAGATCTTTTAAAGTTCAAATGCACATAATTTTTGACTTTGCTTCTAGGGATTTATTTTAGATATTTAAAGCACTTGGAACAACAAAGGCAGTGCTGAAATATAAGCAGTGGCATTGCAGTTGTACAAAGTATTCACTACAGCATTATTTGTTCTAGCTGAAAACTGGAAATCTAATTAAAGGACTAATTATATAAATGATAACATATGCATGCAGTGGAATAGGATGGAACTGTGAAAAATAAGGACATATCTCTGCATACTCATATGAAAAAATCAGCATGATATATTAAATGATAATAGCAAAGTATAGAATATTATGTAAATAGTATACTATCATTTGTGGTTTTTAAAGGTATATTTGTGTGTATATAATATGTATGTATATATACAATGTATTTATATGTATAGTTATATATATTTGCTTTATATGCATAGTCTCTCTGGAAGAATACACAACAAACTGATAATACTGATCATCTCTGAGGAGGAGAAACTGGTGGCTAGGGTCAAGAGTGGAAGAGGTTTTTTTTTTTTTGCCATATATCTTTTTGTATATTTTGAACTTTTGTACCATGAATTGCAATATTTATTTAAAAGAGGAATTACTACTGAATAAAATCAGAACATATTCCAGGTTAAAAAAAATTAAACAATACAGAAGGGTGTACAGTGAGAAGTAATAGCTCTCTTATCCCCATTCCCTGGAGGTAACTGCTATTCCAGGCCTCTCCCCTGAAGAGTCTGATACGCATGTCTAAGGCTAGGCTGGGAATGTGTTTTTTTAAACCAATTTATTGAGGTTTATTGACATACAAAAAGCTGCACATAATTAATGTATACAACTTGAGTTTAGAGGTAAATATCATTACCACAGTCTACACCAGAAACATATCTATTACCTCCAAAAGTTTCCTCCTGCCTCTATTATCATTTCTTGTGATAAGTAAGAACACAAGATCTACTCTCTTAGCAAATTTTTCAGTATACAATACAATATAGGCACTATGCTGTGCAGTAGATCTCTAGGACTTATTTATCTTGTATATGTATAACCAAAATTTTATACTCTTTGACTAAAACCTCCCCATTTCCCTTTCCCACCAGCTCCTGGCAAGCACTGTTCTACTCTCTGCTTCTACGAGTTTGACAATTTTAGACTCCTCACATAAGAGTATCATGAAGTGTTTGTCCTTTGGAGTCTGGCTCGTTTCACTCAGCATAAAGTTCTCCAGGTTCATCCATGTTGTCCCAAATGGCAGGATTTCCTTGATATTCCATTGTATGAATATACCACATTTTCTTTACCCACTCATCCAACAAGAGATACTTAGGTTGCTTCCAAGAACCCTAGGTGATTGTCATGATGGAAGGCAAGTTTAAGAAACAATGCTCTCTAGTCAGATCACACAGCATGACAATTTATTCCTAGCAAAATACAATCTAGAATTACTGATGGCAATTAAATCCTGACCAAGGCAAGGAAAAAGCCTTCCAGCCACAATGCCCCTCGGAACAGCTGAGCACCCTGGCTCCATTTCCACATCTATGATGACTGCTACCCTCTGAAGCAGAATGAGTTCCTGGCCCTAACTGGTCCAGTTCAGTTGTTAACCTTGCAATTTTCCAGGAGACCTAAAATTATTTAGGTGAGATTAAACAGCAACATATACAAACAACAAATCACAAAAGGAGCACATTTGAGCTTTAAAGAAAGTAGGAGTTGAGATCCTGAACAACTACCTATAGCTTTTAATTGCTGGCTTACTGTTCAGTCCAACAAATATGAATTGAGGGACTACTAAATGCCAGGATGCAGGCAGCACAGAGTAGGCCACTTAAACGTGAGAAGCTATAAGCACCTCTGTGTACCATGGGAACACAGAAGAAAGGCATCTAACCAGTCAGTGAGGTAATGCTTTCTAGAAGAAGCAACACCTATTTATAAAACTCAAGGGAAAACAGTTCCCTGAGAAAAGTTTAATGTCTCATTTCCAATCACATGTAGTAGTCTACAGCACTGGCTTTCAAACTGTGCTTCCCAAACCAGGATTATGGAGAATTGGACCAAATAACCAGACAGGACAGGTACTCCTATTATTTTTTTTTTTTTTTTTTTGCGGTACGCGGGCCTCTCACTGTTGTGGCCTCTCCCGTTGCGGAGCACAGGCTCCAGACGCGTAGGCTCAGCGGCCATGGCTCACGGGCCCAGCCGCTCCGCGGCATGTGGGATCCTCCCGGACCGGGGCACAAACCCGCGTCCCCTGCATCGGCAGGCGGACTCTCAACCACTGCGCCACCAGGGAAGCCCGGTACTCCTATTTTCTCTTCAATCTGAGCTCATATTCCCCATTTTATCTATTTTATATTTTGGGTCTTTCAGAAAATATTTTATTAAAGAACATTTTCTATTAAAAGCAACTATAAGTATTTATCACTAGAATGTAGCTCCAAGAAGGCCAGGATTTCTTGGTCTGTTTTGTTTACTGCTATACCTCCAGTGCATAGAACATAGGGAATCAATGAACCATTTAGACTTTCAACCAATATTTAATGAGTCAGGCACTGATACATGCCAGGCACTGATCTAGATGTGAAGATACAATAGTGAACAGGAGCCCCAAATTCCTGTCCTCACGGAGCTGACATTCTAGTGATTAATATTTCACGATAGGCATAGGGCCATAAAGAATATCTAGATTGTAAGCCTGCTAGTTGCAGTGACGGTATTATACCCATCTGGGTCTCTAGAATCCTGCCTGACCATAGAGAGCTTAATCCAGAGGCAATACCTCTTTCTGACCTCTGCAATACAACTTCCTCCAGGTCATCCCAAATGCCGTTGGGATACTAGCCTTGCTCCCATCTACCATGTTAAATACATCAAACTGGTGTCTGACTCAGGCAGGGCTCTGTGGTCCACTTTCTCCACCTGTTCTCAATTTCCAAAGAAAAGGCAATCAGAGATGACAAGGAAGCATCACTTTATAAGAAAAGTCAAGGGGAGGATGTGTAAGTCTGCTTTAGCAATAGAAATATGGATGGTTTATATTTCAACTGCAAGGCCTATGTGCCTTGAAGTCTAATTACCTTAAAATTACAGACCAAGACTACTGTTGATGCAAATTTGCATCAACACTCTGTGGAGTTCAACAACCATTAAGAAATTAAACTGATAAACCACAAAGCTAGGAATAATGTCAAATTAAAAAGTAAGAATAGGGATTTCCCTGGTGGTCCAGTGGGTAAGAATCCACCTTCCATGGGTAAGAATCCACCTTCCAATGCTGGGGATGTGGGTTCCATCCCTGATCGAGGAACTAAGATCCCACATGCCAAACTAGAGACCCCGTGTATCACAACTACAGAGCCCATGTGCTCTAATGCCTGCACGCCACATCTAGAGAGAAGCCTGCATACCGCAACAGAGACTGCATGCCGCAACTAAGACCCGATGCAGCCAAAAATAAATAAATAAATATTTTTTTTAAAATAAATAAAACATAAGAATAGCAGCAATCGAAAACCACAGTCAATTCCGGGCAACATTGACAAAGTGGCCTTGCCTCTCAGCTGTAGGAGTTTCAGTTAACTATATACACACGCACGGTAGAGTCTTTGCCATTAAATACTGCAGTCAAGCTAGAGGTGGTAGAATACTGATCCAGTGTTCAGTAAAGGCTATTAAAAGTGTTAAAATTGAGTTAATACTCAATTTTAGTACCCTTAAATTGCTCTCAGGCTGCCAAAAGCCAGCCCATTTCTGTAGGTGAAACTGCTTGTCACATGTAAGAAAGAAGACTTAGATTTATTTAATCTGTTGTGGCTCATTTAGGGGCTGGAGACTCTGAGCATAACTTTTGTAATCAGCAGATACAGCAGGAACTTCAGCATCCAGTGGACCTATGCTCAAATTGAAGTGGTAGGGCAAATCATCGGCAAGTCACTTAACTTCCTCATCTATAAAATGGAGATTTTGCTATATTCCTACCTAATTGTAAGACTTTGAATGAAACTATTTATATAAAATACCTAGCATACAGGTTCTGAAAAAGTCATTCTGAAATAAAACATAGCCTGTTTATCCTGCAGAGATGAAGCCTATGGTACATATTACTCTCTGCAGGTCCTCAGAAATCATTTGAAACAAGTAGATTCCAGAATAGGCACTTGCTCTGCCCAAAGCAAAATCTTCAGTATTGAAAACTCAGAAGGTCTGATGAAAGGTATTCTTAGGAATAAGAGGAGAACAAAAGTCCAAGGTAGCTTTTGGGTTACCTTGGAAAGGAAGACAGGAGTTGCAGAGAGGACAGTGATGTTGAGAAATTTCTAAGAGTCCTTGAACCAGTGGCTGCAGCTAACATAAATGATTGAAAGTGGTTAAGAAAATCAACTGCCAGAAATTTTTTTTTCCTAAAATATGCTGTGGGTGTTAACAATATAAACATGCAAAATACTAGAGTTAACATTTTAAATTCAAAATTAAAAGCAAAAGTTCAAAATAGAAAAATTTAATCATTACATTTTTGCGTCTGATTTATTCTCCTTTGACTTGGAACAGGAGGTCTGATGCTTTTCTTATGTACCAAGAGGTCAATGTTAGGTCTTATATTTTTGCATTACAATGTGCACTAAAGAATTTAGCCTTGAATCCTTTTACTGGGAATGATTAATTTTATCCTATTTCATAATGGAAAACAGCTGCTTAGAAATGTAGGAATTTCCAAACATATAGATGTCTTGCACAGTGTTTTCTATATTTAGGGTTACTACTCCTGAGATATTGTAGAATTCTGGTATTTCAGTGACATCATGCTTCACTTTCAGTACCATAGCACAGCAATTCAGTATCTCCACTGTAGCT
Organism: Monodon monoceros; assembly: GCF_005190385.1. Taxonomy (NCBI): domain Eukaryota; kingdom Metazoa; phylum Chordata; class Mammalia; order Artiodactyla; family Monodontidae; genus Monodon; species Monodon monoceros. The sequence goes on from NW_021703779.1 coordinate 46,805,035, forward strand.
ATTCTTTCACACCATGAACATCAATTGAGAAAGGTTAACTGAACTATTACATTAATTCATTTTCATAGAATATAATGTCAGAAAACCTTTTCTGGAATTCAATAGACAACTCCACAATTGGGGGAATGTAATTCAGGCCATCACATTCATTTCTTGGAAAACAATTTCAGCAAAGTCAGCCAGTCTATCTCCTGCCAAATTAGTTTCCCAAAGGCGTAATTTTGCTAGGAATGAGCAAATACAACCACACATTTAGAAGGTATTTCTGAACAACCTTGTTTTTATTCAAAGTGAATTGTAATGTCAACAAAACAGGTCAAATGCCTTTTGGATGCCAAATAAGTAATTTTTTCCAGTATCTTCAATACCATACCTCAACTAGGTCAATTAATCTCCATAATAGGGAAGATTTCCATGACATGAATCTAATAATTCACCAAGCAAAGTATTCAACTATGGTGCAAACCACAATGTTAATTACCAGTTCTTGACATGATTCATTTTGAACATTTTTGCACAAAAAGTGGAATCCTAAGGAGTGACACAATGAACAGCTTTAAGTCTTTGTAAAGTGTTTCTGAAAAAAACTGAAGTTTCCTTAAGTCCAACAGTAACACTATTGCAGAAGCACCATCTGTAGTCATATTCACTAATTTTGACCAATCTATACTAAAAATTTCAAGACTTTTCTCAACATACAAAATCCAGGTATTTCTAGATGTACCCGTCAGAGGCAAGTCCAAAAGAGTTAGACTGCATCAAAATTCTAGGTGCGGAGGTTCTTAAACTTTAGGGTGTATCAGAATCAGTTGGAGGGCTTATTAAAACAAATTAACAAGCCTCATCTCCAGTAGGTCTGGGGTAAGGCCTGAGAATCTGCATTTATAACAAGTTTCCAGGTGGTATAGTGCTGTTGATTAGAGACCATACTTTGAGAACTACTGGCTAGACACATAGCTAAGCTAAGTGTACCTTTAAATGCATAGTGTTTATATCTGCTGTAACCAGTTGTAATCTAAAACTTTACAATTTAACTTCTTGACACAATGTCATAAAAATGTTCAGCCACCAATCTTTAACATCCTGAGCAACAGTATCTACTACCTTTGCAAATGCTTGTTTATAATGTAAATTCTGCTGTACTCAACACTCTTTTCTTAAACGACTACCTACAAAAGGCTTTCAAGCCCTGGCAATTTTTTCATGTAATATATAACTGCATTTCATGGCAGTATTACTTAATTCTATCTGTATTCAAAAACAACCTATTGAAATTCCAAGCCCTTTTTAAAGTTCTTTTTGTTTCAGCACTCATAATTCTTGTATACTGGCCATATTTCTTACAACGGTTTATTTTTAAATGGTGTCTTAAATTGTAGTCTTTCAACAAACACATTTTATTTAGATATAGAGAAATACTCATCACTTCCACTAGGAAATAGGCTCCCTTTGATTTTCCTTTAAATATATGACCTTCCTGTATAGATAATTTTTCTTTTTTCACAGATATGGGAACAAGAAATATTTCATATTCTTCAAAACTACTATAAAAAAGTACAAGCACAACAATCAGTGGTGTCTTAGTTACCTATTTCTGTATAACAAATTACCCCCAAAACTTAGTGGCTTAAAAAGCATTTATTTTCTCATAGTATCTGTGAGCGTGGCTTAACGGGGTTCTTTGGCTCAGGGTCTCTCACAGGCTGCAATCAAGGTGTCAGCTGGGGCTGCAGTCATCTCAAGACTTGGCTGGGGAAGGATCCACTTCCAAGCTCACTCATGTGACTGTTGGCAGGATTCAGTTCCTTGTGGGCTGTTGGACTGAGGGCCTCAGTTCCTCACTGGTTGTTGGTCAGAGGCTTCCCTCAGTTACTTGTCACGTGGGCTTCTCCCGAGGGCAACCCACAACACGGCAGCTTGCTTCATCAGTGATCAAGCAAGAAATGCCAGAGAGAGAGAAAGAGAGAGAGAACAAACAAGATGGAAGTCACAGTTTCTTATAACCTAATCTTGGAAGTGACATCTCATCACTTTTGCTGTAGTCTGTTCATTAAAAGCAAGTCACTAAGTCCAGCCCACACACAGTGGGTGGGGGTAGATTAAACAAGAGTGTGAATACCAGGAGGCGGGAATCACTTGGAGCCATGTAGAAGATGGTTATCATGAAAGGCAAGTGGCACTTGGTCACTGTGTCAGGGAGACACCATGGATCGGTAGAGACTCCAATAAATGAAGACAATGTGGCTCGGCAAAAGGGGGCAACCAGTGTTGTGAGAGGATCTGATATTTCAAGAGTGGTTGGAAAGTCAGAATTCTTGGTAACGTTTCACAATTTTTAAAATGTTGGCAACAAATTCATATTTGTTAAAAAAGAAATGCATTTGTAAAATGCAAGTTAAATGACAGAAGAAAATGAAAAATCATTCCACTAGATGATGCCTTAATATTCAACCCAAACCCACTATTTGACTTCAGATTCTGATGAACACTATTGATCAATGAAAATCAAAGAAGTTCTTTTAAAAAAATGTGTGGGGCTATGGGCTGTCAGTTTGCCATCCCTGCCATACCTTTGGGATTTTCTTTGTGGTATAGATGAAAGGGCAAAGGTTTTGGTGTCTGAAATGCAAATTGTGGTTCTGCCACTTCCACTATGTCCTTGGGCCTATGACAAGAGCCAGAGAAAAGATACTCCGGGCTATTATTGTTAGTATTTTCTTACTTGTCTCCCCTACTAGACTATGAGCTGCTGGAGGGTTAGAAGACCCACCTGACCGCAACACTCCCTTATCTCACTTTCCTACTTCATTCTTCTGTACAGCACTTACTATACTACCTAAATACTATATATTTTGTCTTTTTATCTTGTTTATTGTCTGTCTTTCCCACTAGAATATAAACTTCATGAGGTCAGAAACCTGTCTGTTTTAGTCACTGCTTTATCTTCTCAATATTGAACTGTGCCTAGTGCACAGTAGGAGCCCATTAAACATTTGTTTAATGAATGAATTCCATTGTTCATAGTACTTAGCACAGGGTCTGGCAAGAGTAGGTGTTCAAAAAATGCTGAAAAGCATTCATTGTCCTGGTAAGAGAATGGTAGGCAGGTCAAGAAGTACCCTACACGCCATGCCAAGCTTAAGGCATGAGAGTGAAATGTCCATGTCCAATCTACCTGGCACACAAGTTATTTTGGTCAAAGTAACTGTAGCTGGCATTTATATGGCATTTACTATGTGGTATATAATGTTCTAAGCACTGTACTTATATTAAATCATTTAATACTCACAGTAAAGTCTGTGATGTAGCTTTTATTACTATCCTCCTCTTCCACATGAGAAAACTGAGGCAGAGAGAGGTTAACTTGCCCACATTTATATAACTAGTAAGTAAAAGAACAAGGATTTAAAGCCAGGCAGTCTGGCTCCAAGGTCTGTTCTTAGCCATTATGCTACACAAACTAAATATAAGAAAAGTGTTCTGGAAAATGTTATTAAAATGCAACTATACTGTTTTGATAGATGTTAAAGATGAAGGATTTTGATCTCAAATATATTTAGGTTCATATCTTGGCTCAACCACATTCCAGCAGTGCAACCTTGGGCCAGTGACTATGCTGAGCCTGTTTTTATTTTAGCTATAAAAAACGTAGATTAATACATATCCTGAAGGGTGGCTGTGATGATTAAATGACATAATGAATCTGACATAATGTGAGGTACCTAGCCCATGTGGTAGCTATTATTACTAACACCAAGGGGGAATTTATTCTATAAATGCATTACTAAGCAGCTACAAACCTTACTTTTACTTAACAGAGTTTGGCAATTCCATTTGGAATCAAGTTAATTTACATGGAAAGAAACTATAACATTATAAAACACTGGTTCTAAATTCTTCCTTATCTGCCTTTCTCTTTCAACAACCATTATTGTATATAATGTGTCAAGCCCTAGAGCAAAATCTCTGCCCTCTTGGAACTCAAAAGATAATCACAAACAAACTTCCAGTCATAAGATAAGTAAGTTCTGGGGATGTAATACATAGCATAGGGGAAAAAAAGAGAATTATAATGCGATATGAAAATACTATGAGAGAAAAAAATATGAGAGGTAAAAAGAACACTCTGGTAGCACAAGGGAAGGCATCATTTACCTTGGCTGGGAAAGATTTCATAGTGATAACTTTTGAGCAAGAATAAGTATGAACTGGCTACACAATGGTGAGAGTAAAATAAGAAAAGCACTATGTGAGAGGACATGGTATGTCTAGGAAGCCAGAAAAGTTCAGAATGGTTGGGACATTCCAACGGTTGGAACAGGTGTGGGCAAAGGTAAGCACCAAGTAAGGCTGGAGAGAGTTTGGGATCAGACTGTGAATGGCATTGTCTGCCATGCTGACAAGTCTGGGCTTAGTAGGGTAGGCAAAAAGTAGCCAGTGGGTATCTTCAGGCACAGACAAAAGTCAACTTTGGTTTTCAAAGTATCTCTGACAGCAATGTAGAAGATGGACTATGGTCCAGAGAGTGGTAAAGGAACAAGTTGAGGCAATTTTCATGACTCAGATAAGAAATGATGGCAGCCTAAACTAGAGCAATGGGGGTGGAAGTAGCTGGACTCAGTAGACATTTCTGAGGTAGAGGTGACATGATCTAGTGACCGAGTGGATATGGAAAGTGACAGGAGAGTGAAAAATTGAGAAGAACTCCATGGTTTCTGGCTTGAAATGGATGAAAGACGACATCCATAGCAAAAGAGAACTCCAAAAATAGAACAAGTTTTTGGGGAAAATAATGAATTCCATCCTGGATATTTTTTAGTATGAGTGACCTATAAGACATCGAGTAGTAGAAAGCTGAAAAGATGTGTCAAAAGCTCATGAGAGAGGTTAGGGGTAGAGAAAGAGCTATAGGAATAATCAGAATACAGTTAATATTTAAAGCCATAATAATGGATAAGATTGCTCAGGAAATGAATGTAGAAGAATATAACTAGGACAGAAGTCTTGAGAGCACCAATGCTTAAGGAAGCAGTAAGAGGAGAAGAAAGAACTAGAGACTTATAAGGAGAATCAGAAGTGAGCTGCATCATGGAATCCAAGAAAGGAAATTCAAGGAAAGGATGGCTCATGTCAATTATCTCATAGAGGACCAATAAAGGGTAAGAATGGAAATGGTTTTGGTGCCTTCAGAATGGTGACATCACATATCAAGTGGCAATAGGCTAGGGAATAGGAACTAATACGGTCTTCTTTTTTCAAGAATAATGGTTAAAAGGGAAGAACAGGGATAAGGATAATGGCTTAAGGAAATTACAAAGTAAAGGGGAAGTTTTTGTTTTTTAAAGGTTATTTGTATACACTTAGATACCTATAAGTGAAAGAAACCAGAGAGAGAGAGACTTAAAATGCAGAGAAGAAAGAGACTGCTACTTTTGAATTCCTATAATATCACTATATGACTCACTCACTTGGCACTGAGCTTACACATTTGCCTTGTACTGGCAGTATTGTACATTTAGCAATGCTGGCACAAACTAAGTGCTCAATAAATCTACTTATTATTATTTTTCTTCACACATCTATGCATATTATCTGGCCAGTAAAAGTATACAATCTTACACAAGAATGTACAGAAAGGAAACTGTGTGGTGAAACTGTGGAAAGAGACTGAGCAATACAGATCCAGAACAGATTTTTACCCACCATTTACTAGTGTCCAGACCAAAGAAAAATCATTTCACTTCTTTGCACCTGTTATTCAACCGTTAAATGGGAAGAATATCACGCATTCTTGCAAGCTTATGAGGATTAAACAAGCTATTTAAAAAGCACCTTATATACAACTTGGTGCTCAAGAAGAAGACCTAATTACTATTATGATAATTTTTCCTACCACTAGAGCATCTAGAAGAGTCACTAACATTTCAGGATGTGTCAATGACTGAGGATAAATAAATAATCAGGAGGCACAGCAGCCACTGCTATACTGTATTCTAGAGAACGAAAGCACAAAATGGCATCAGCTGTTGGTCAGCCTTCTCAAACTTTGCTTATTCATTTACCATCAACATGATTTCTGCCACATCCAAGTACTGAACCTTAATACTTTTCTTTAAATCAACTTCTTTTTTTTTTTCCTGCGGTACGTGGGCCTCTCACTGTTGTGGCCTCTCCCGTTGCAGAGCACAGGCTCCGGACGCGCAGGCTCAGCGGCCATGGCTCACGGGCCTAGCCGCTCCGCGGCATGTGGGATCTTCCTGGACCGGGGCATGAACCCGTGTCCCCTGCATCGGCAGGTGGACTCTCAACCACTGCGCCACCAGAGAAGCCCCAACTTACTTCTTTAATTGGCCTCGTTCTAAAGAGTTATAGCTGTGAAACTGCGGGTTTCATGCGTTATCTTTTTTTCTAATATATATATTTAACCATTAAAACAAAGTATTCATCCCATTAACCACCCCACATCATCTTTCAAACCACATTCTAAAACTGCTTTAGGGTTGCTGTGAGACCCTTAGGAAGAGATCAGGTAGCAATTTGTGGTTTTACTTAATTTTTCTGCTACTGGCAATGATAACTTACAAAGGTTTGCAGAATGTACAAATGAAACAAACCAAATGACAAAATTCATCCCAGTTATATACCCTGAATATTTTCATGGAAAGTCCTAAATTGTCTAAATCTAAAGAGACAGCCCAGCAATTTATCTTTTTATGTAATCCCTCCATCTCTATTTCTCTAACACAAATGAAAATGAGATTGTGAATAAAGGCCCATCCTGTGACCTAGTCTCAAGAACAGAACCAAGGAGAGGAGAAAAACACTAGTGGGTTTTGCTCTGAAGCACTAGCATTTCAATCAAAAGATATGGTAGGCATGCAGATCATTCAAGTGAAAACCTGCTATCTCCAAGATAGTGGAACATTCCTCTGAAAAGGCAAACCACAATGAGTTATTAACCAATACCTTTCAAGTCTGTGTTAAAAACCAGGAAGTTCTCCATCACTCCAACAGCAACAACAATCACTGACCAGAACCGGGAGAGAAAACTTCACTCACTGATAACATCTACAGATACTTTACATATGCACTTTTGGAGCCAGTCTTAAAACCACTATGTTAAGAGCCACACTACACACTTTTAAAAAGTCACTCCTACAATGCATTCTTAGATCACTAACCTTTTCATTCAGGGAAAAAAATGTATCCTGCACCTAAAATATACAAGTTATTATGGAGACTATGAAAAGATAAGAGTTTGTTTATAATCTAGCATGGGGAACAAGACATGTATTTCACAAACAGTGGTACTCATGACTGAAGAGCGCTGCTGGGAAATTTCCCCCCAACATTTTATTAAGAAAAACTTTAAACATATAGCAAAGTTGAAATAATTTTACAGTGAACATTAGAAAAGTCACGACTGAGATTCTACCATTTTTACTACATTTGCTTTATCACCTATCAATCCATCTTATTTTTTACAAACTGCTGGGATTTTAAAAATAAGACTATGTGTAATGAAGAATCTTAGTAGGCCATATTAGGGTTGCTTCTCAAAAATTTTCACTGATGAGGTGTATGAACAAAAAAGCTGGAAAAACTCAAACCCATACTCAGTGTTCAATTCCTGCCAACCTCCAATCAAAATCTATTCAGAGCTCACAGTAGGCCATTTTACATCTCCACATCCTTGCCCACTCTGAACCATCCTTCCCAGCCCTCCTCAAGGCTCAGTACCAATCTGTGAAACCTCCCCCAACTTTCACGCCCTCACCCAGAATTAACCAATGCCCCCTACAGGGACCACATTTTTCATCATTAGCAATTAGCTCACGGTATCTGCAACTCTTGTTTTCAGTCTGACTCTTACTAAACTCTGACCTCCGTGAGGGCCTTACTTCACGGGGCCTTACTCTGACCTCCTTACTTCACTCTGAATCCTCAGCAACCAGTACAGTACTTAGCCTATAGCAGGCACTCAATAAATAATATAAATGAATAGCCCAGACCTGTCTTTACCCAGGAGCCAAGGAAGATTTTAGTCCAGTGTGGGAATGATTTAATCACACCGGCACTTTAGAAAGATTCATCTTAGAGCACCGTTGTTAAGAGCATGTGCTTTGGAGTCAGACTGCCTGGGCATGACTCCCAGAATCCCAGCTCTGCCATTTATTGCCGGGTGACTTTGGGCAAGTTTCTAAACCTCCTGTGCCTCAGTTTCCTCATTTGAAAAAAACGGCTAATACTGCTTCACAGGTTATCGTGAGGATCAAATGAGATCATTTTTGTTGTTGTTGTTAAAGCACACAGATTAGCAGCTGGCACATAGTAAGCATTCCATCAATGTTAGTCACTGTTGCCGGCAACCAAGTTAATAATGACAATGAGGTAAAAAGTCCTTAAAGCTCGAGTGGTAGCAGTGAAAACAAAGTGGAAAGAATGGCCATAAAAGAAGAATCTACTGAAAAATGCTCAGTCAGGAAGGCAAGCAAATGAGTGTCTGACATATTTTTTCTCCTACTTTGTATGTTTGAGATAGCTCGTGATTGAATTTTTAAAAAAAAAATATTAAAAACAGCTATAATTACCCAGCCTAGGCACAGATTAGATGCTGGGCACAAGGAGTCTAGCATGACTGGACTCTAGCCACAAGCTCTATGACCACTGTGAGTTTCTTTATGCAGGTCTTTCAGTCTCTCAGCTGAGATTTTTTTCCTCATTACTCCACCCAGCACCATTTCTTTAGTTTCTGATTCCCACAATTCCATATCCTATCTTCTGACTGTGCACACATCCCCAAGGGCCTTGGTTGGGGAATGGGTTTGTGGTTTTGTCCTACCCAACCCTGTACTGCTTTTCTTTTTCTTCTTCCTGCCCACCTCCTTTACTTCTCAAGCCTTGCTATTCCCTACACGTAGGAACTTGAAACCCAAGAGTATGGAAAAGCAACAGAGCAATAGCAGTTGTGCCAAGAACTGGGGTTGCTGCCAAGCTGTTCTCCAGGCCCCATATGCAGTGACCAACTACATGCAGAGATTAGACTGAACTGCCCGTGGGGCCTCACATGCTTGATATTCCCATTTGCTTCTGTTCATTTTCTTTCTCCTGCTTAAATAAGCCCCTTCCCAAACCTGTAACCAATTCAAATCCAATTCATCCTTGAAGACCCAGGTGAGGTCCAAATTCAAGGAAGCCTCCTCTGACCATTTTAGCCCACAGACATTCCCCCCACACACAAAAAACAGGTACCAATCTGTACCATAAAGCATAATCACATACACATTTATACCATTAAATAAATGTTTCCTGTGTATATATTTGATATATTTGATTTTCCAAGGGCAGGAACCATGTCTCACATGTCTTTTAAACCCCTTACTCTTAGTGGGTTAATACTTGTTTAAAAGCGACTGAACCAGTGGGATTGTTTGTTCGTTTGTTTAGGCTAAGGAAGGATGAGGTAGAAACATGTTGAAATGAAAGAGGTTGAATGAACAGATGGGTGCAAAAGAAGCACTGGTTCAAAATTCGGGGAAAAGCTGTAGAAGAAAGGTGCTCAACTAACACGTTTAACTGATTTGCTGCAAGGTTGGAAAAAGACATAGAAGAGAGATGTCAACTGGAAAAATCTGGAAAATGGCATTTCAGCTTGAGGCAGAAGACAGCAGGAGAAAGATGGAGCTACAAAATAAATTCTGCTAAAGCCTAGGGATAGGCCAATTGGATAAAGGGGGTTATTGGGATGACATAGGTAGAGATGTGGTTATGCAGGTGAGCGAATCGGTAGGGCGTGGTATGAAGGGTTGGGTAGATGGATAAAATGATCGAGGGTAGTTAGGCAAGTGGGTTAGCTGACTGGGCGCTGAGTGGGTGGATGGGAGACAGGTAAGTGGGTGGGTGGTTAGGTGTTTAGTTGGGAGGGAATAGGTGTGGGGCGTATTATTTAAGATCCGGCCCCTCCCTCACCTTGACCCGGAAGCGGATGAGCGCTAGCCTCACGCAGTGGCTCAGGCAGGCCGGTGGCAGGAACCAGGCCCGTGGAGGAGGGGTGCCCTTGTTGCCCACGTGTCCCACGATCAGTTGCGCTGTCTGCCGCTCGGCCTGGCACCGACGGCCCCACTCGGCCAGCCGGTCCTTGCCCAGGCCCCCGGGGAACATGACCACCAGCTCCAAGCCGTCGCCGCCGGGATAGGCACAAGCCTGACATAGCGCTGACAAGTAGCCCAGCATGGCGTTCCATTGGCCGCCACACACCCAATCCGTCTGGTAGCCGCCATAAAGCCGAGGCAGCGCTGAGCCCGCGTCCACCAGCACCCGGGCCCCGGGCAGCGGAGGGGGCGGCGGCGGCGGCGGCGGGTGCAGCCCGGGGTGCGCCTGGCCGTGATGGTGGAAGTGGTGAGCGGGGTGATGGTGCCGAGTCGGCCCCGCGCCCCCGGAGTAGGCACCCAAGGCAGCGGGCGCGAGCGGCGGTTGCAGAGGCGCGGAGCCCCTGGCGGCGCGTGGAGCCCCGGGCGCTAGGGCTGCCGTAGGCGGCAGCGGGCGATGCTGCTGCTGCTGCTGCTGGCGCGAGACCGTACGCGCGAGTTTGAGGAGGTCCACGGGCACAACAGCCCCGGGACAGCGCTTCTCCAGGAACTCTTGGAAGCCCTGGACACCCATGCTTCGTCGGTGGGCAGACGAGACGGCGGCTGCGCGAGCAGGCTAGGCGGCGATCTGGGCGCGAAGCTGGGGGCGGGCGCGTGCGCACTCCGCGGGGGGCGAGGGGGCGGGCAAAGGATTCCCGAGGGGCGGGGTGAGCTAGCGAGGGAATAAGGGAGGCGTGGGGAGGAGACCACAGACTGGATTTGGGTGGAGAGGAGTGGTGAGGCCGACCGGACTCAGGAGAGGCTGGGAGGATAAAAGCGATGACGGCCTGTAGTCACTTCTCTCTTATCCCTCTATGGCCGCTCTTCACCGCTTCAAAAGGGGTGAAGCGTCTTACTTCTACCTCCAGGAGCCATGTTACCTCGTCTTCTCTATGGTACACGCTTTCTAGCTGGAGGAGGGGGAGCGGGGCGGGGCATTCTGGGAGTTGTAGTCTCCTCTACGGCCTCGGGATACAGTGTTGGAACAAGATTACCACCCCTGTCAGCCCTTGCATTCACTGGGTCTCAAGGGGAGGGGCGTGATATGCGTTTAGGATTTGCACTCCAGCTCTTTGCATCCACCGAGTTGCTTCAGGCTATTTACCGCCTTTCCCAGGAAAAGGAGTTGGGGGGAGTGATGCATCATGGGAAAGGAAGTAGAGTGGTTTAATTGAATTCAGCTAAAGTATGCTAAAATTCCCCAGGAGGAAGAATTTTCCTTTGGGGGGAGGGAATAATGTGCGTAGCTTTTAATGAATGAGAAAGGACACATATGAAACGTAAAAATAATAACCACCATTTCTGTAACAATCCACTTAACTTTTAGCTACTGTAATTCTTTGAGGAAGAGTTCTTGGCCCCAGTTTATGAATGGTGAAAATTGTATAATTTATTTGCCCAAGGCAATGCAGAGACAAAGTGAAATCGAATATCCATTGTACTCAGGAGCTCTTTGGTCAGGGAGATAAGCACCAACACAAGTTATACTACAAGTTGTACCTTTCTGGTACTCACTGAGCTACAATGTCCTATGGTTAGGACCTTTGTTTGCAAACGTGAATCCACCTGTCGGGGAGCTCTAGAAAAATAGCGGTAAGGGCTCCAATTCCAGACGTACAGAATCATCTTTTGAAAATCTATTCAATATTTTCAGCATTCTCCTTGTTTGATTCAGATATAGCACCAGTCTTCTGGCTGACTGGTGTTTAGGGCACACTGTTTAAACTGGAGGAGGGTAGAAAACAAGATCTGTTCTGTAACAGTGCGTAGCAGTCAGATCTGGCTTGGAACTTAATAGAAGGTGGGATATAATGGCAGGCCGAGTAAGAACGCAAAAGTTTAGAACTCAAGAGTAGTCAAGGTGAATGAAATCTGAGAACAGTGTATTAGGATACAAAAGCTGAAAAATCTTCAAGCTCCATAAAGAAATTTATCATAAAAGACTAGTGGAGATAGAACAAACCAGATTGGCAAAGAATAAGTAGATGTTGAAGCAATGCACATAAATAACTCCTGTGAAAACAAGCAGTGAAAGGAGGGAATAGTGGCTTGAAGGGATGGTGGATGAAAGGAATAGAAGTTTTCTAGTATAATGGACACCTGTTGGATTGTCTACTCAGCCCTCCTTTTCTAGGAATTAACCCTCTCCCCATTTACAAAAACTGTCATGTTAACCATAACCATCGCTGACTGGGTCAAAGGTAGATAACAAATCCAAGCTGGGTCGATCAGAATCTCATTCCCTAGAAATTTGGAATTGGACCAGAGAGATCAGTTTTTCTGTAAGTGTAAAACTTGGAAGCTGTCAGTAGTCAATTTTCCCATCAGAGGGACAAAAGTGAAAGATGCTGGTCTGCAGGAAGAGAAAAAACCGCAGACTCTAGAGCAGAGATGGGAGATAGGGAGTCTTCATCGTGTTTAAGACCCAGGTTCTAGATCATTCCTCAGGCATTCTTGCCCTTGGTTTCTCTGAGGCAACCTCATATCCTTACTATTTTTAAGATAGAGTTGGGTTAGAAACTACTCATGACCAAAAAATTATTAATTCAAGAACTGGTACCAGAAATGGGGTGTGGGAAATTATAGACCCTAAACTATGGAGCTGGCAAAGATTGGAGATCTCCCATATCGTTAATTGGAAGTTGGCATTCTGTGTTATTTGGCAGCGAAGCAGTTGCTTATTGCTCTTGAGCCTCAAAAGCAGAGCAGCCCTGCCTGTATCAAGAGTTTAGCAGTTGCTAATGGTTAGATATTCATGGGCTTTGCTGATTTATTGTCTCACTTTAAATGTTCCACTAATTAGGAAACTGGCGTCCAGTTTCCGACGAACTGGAACGAAGTTATCTTTATAAGCCACCACAGTATTCCTTGTTCTCCAGCTCCCCCAAATGTGATGATCTCTTCCTCTGTACATGCATTCAGCTGGAATGCAAGGAAGAGAGGGTAAGTGTAACATTCCCAGAGCAGGTCGGAAAAGAGAGGCTTCACATCGTTGAACTCAACCTGTTTCCTATCCACGCTCTGAACTGGAGACCTTGAGCATAATGCCAGGGAGAAGGAGCCAAGTCTTTAGGTAGAGAGCTAAGAAATAGAAACCCGGGCTTCCCTGGTGGCGCAGTGGTTGAGAGTCCGCCTGCCGATGCAGGGGACACGGGTTCGTGCCCCGGTCCGGGAAGATCCCACATGCCGCGGAGCAGGTAGGCCCGTGAGCCGTGGCCGCTGAGTCTGCGCGTCTGGAGCCTGTGCTCCGCAATGGGATAGGCCACAACAGTGAGAGACCCGCGTACCGCAAAAAAAAAAAAAGAAGAAAAAAAAAAAGAAATAGAAACCTGCAACAGGGTGATTATTCCCTTTAGCAAATCTGAAGGTTCAAAGAGCATAAGTTGACAAGATTCTTGGCACTTGTTATTAGCATTGTGAGTCCCCTCAAATGAAATTAACAGGCAGTCATATGTGTAAGGTCGGATCTTAACAAACGGCACCGGGAAACAGAGGAAAGCTTCAAGTGAGCTTTATTAAGGAGCGCTCCCGGGTGAGGTTCACTGGTCCGAGAGAATGGGGCCAGAGAAGTCGCACCCGGGCGAGGGTTGGGCAAGATTTTATAGGGGAAGAAGGGAAAGGGGTGTGGTGAATCTGGGAGGGTGCAGGGTATTCCTTATTTGGTGGTCTTTTCGGGTATCCTGGGGGACGGTTAGTCCCGCCCCTCGAAAGGCGGGAAGGCTGGGCCGGGTTCAAAGTCCCCAGGTCAGTTCCTGGAACTGGGTGGTCCGGAATGTCTCCAGGGCAGTTTCTGGAACTGGGTGGTCCGGAGAATTTCGGTCTGATGCAACCTGTGAATCTGATTGTGTTCCCCTGCCTCGGGCCAGTTGGCCTTACAATATGAGGTTTTGAGGAAGTTGTATCACTAGAAAATCCTATCTAGTGAACAGGGACCATGAGCCAGCAGTGATTCTCAAAGTATGGTCCCTGGACCGGCATATCAGCACCTAGGAACTGTTAGAAATGTAAATTCTCGGGACTCACCCCAGATCTCCTGAATCAGAAACTCTGGGGGTGGGGCTAGCAATGTGTGGTTTAAATGGTGTCAAAGATAAACAAAGCCTGACATTAGTTAAAGCAGTGAGGACAGATTTTATTCAATTACTGATAGTAGGGGAAAAAGCAAAGCTCCATTCCCATTTGTACAGAGGTGACTGAGCATTTTAAAGGGAAAAGGAGGGAGAAGGAGCGAGGAGAGGCTCAGGTAGAGTCAGGGAAGTGAAAAATTACAAAGAGTTGGCCAGCGTAAATGCAGTTAGGCTAGCTGTGTCTGCTAGCTGGCAATTATTTAAGTTAGGATTATATCCTCCCACAGTTACTGGGAGACAGAGGCCCTAGCCTTCATGATGACTACATTTCAAAGGAATGGTCCTTGAGACACACACTCTGGAGTTGTAGGAGATACATATACATCTCAAAGGGACAGGGGAAGAAGTCATAATTTTAAGCCCTTTTTGGTAAATGCTCTAAGAAAGGGAGGTCAGGGGTCTATTGTCAGGTGTCAGCTAGAGTAAGCTATAAATTCTTTTTACAGCCCGAGCTTTTCCAGATGGAAATTGGGTCATCCCAGAGACTCCGACTTAGGAGGCTAGAAGCCAAGTTTGGTCTAGTCTCTTAGTGTAGGTGTTTGAATGGAGTGTTTGTGTCGAGAGTTTTCGCAGGTCACACTAGTTCTCCAAGTGATTCTAATGCACCCTTACGTTTGAGAATCACTGCTCTTCTAGAGCAGGCCCATGTACAGACTGGTAAAGCAAAAAGAAGCATCAATAAAATGACTCCCATAAGTTTTTCTATACCCGTAATTTATTTCCTTCCTTCCTATCCAGGTGGAAATGGTGCACACTTGGACCGGTGGCTGATAAAGTTGTGCCCCTCTCCTTTCATAAAAGGGAACTTAGTGGTTAATCTAAATATTTCTCTACTATTGCATGTTAGATCTGTTGGTGGCAGTTAAGTTTATCAGGGAGTGGCAGGATCAAGATGATCCACATTTAGATTGCCACTGAACTAGATGAGGAAGGGGCATGTCCATGCTGTGCCGTTGCTCTGGATACAGTAGTTGCATGTGACTTGCAGTTGTCCATAGATTGTTAGGTGTGGACATTTGTGGAATTGTAGGTATGGGGAAAATGGCATATGTGTTTACGGGGCAGTCAAACGGAGGACTATAGGTAAACGTCTGTTTTGTCTCCCCAGTACCCCTTTTCTACCACTTTCTCTACCTTACCCTCATGGTTGCACCAGGAGCTTATTCTTTATGTACCTTCCCAGAGAATTTGGGATTGAGCTGGAGGAGGAGAGATGAAAAATCCTGGCTGCATTCAAGCACCTGATTATGTTCCTAAGGCCCATCTGCACTATCGTTGGGTGTTTTGAGACACCACCACCATCTTTATAATAAATCCCTCTTTTTTGTTTAAGCTTGTTCAAATTGGGTTTCTATTACTTACAAACAAGAATCTTAACATATATAGTACAAGAGAAACTTTATGCTAGGCATAGGCCATAGAGAGGGAAGAGATAACAGAGGCCAAAGCTCTGAAAGTAGAAGGGGACAGTAGATGTCACAGAATAGTGGTTAAAGTGTGTGCTTTGGAGCTGAGATCTTGGCTCCAATACCATTTCAACTCCTTATTTGCTATATAACTAACAAGTTATTTAACCTCTTGAGCCCTTATTGTATCTATGAAATAGGGACTCATTAATTTATTCAACAGATTTATTTGGTACCTACTACATGCCAGGAATAACGCTGGGCTAGGAGAAAACAGTTTTCAAGGCAGTCAAGGAGCTTAGAAGGGAGATGGTAATGTACTTACCTCAGAAACTTTTGAAGATTAAATGGTATATTAAAGTGCTTAGCACAGTAACTGGCACAGTAAGCACCTAATAAATCTTAATTATTAAAATGAAGGCTGGAGAGAAGCATAAAGAAGTTGCATCGAAAATTCATATTGGATTCAATCTTCTGATATCTTCCACCTAAGTAGTAACTAGCTGTTCAGTTTCTGCAAGGGGCCCACTTAGCTTTATCTATTGCCCAAATCCTTGGGGGCTGTTTGAGAGGCTGTAAGCTTATATGGTAATAGTAAATAATTCATTAGAAGGTCTAATAAGGCTGCTATGTTGCTTGTGTTTCTTGAACCAGCAATAATAGCAGGGAGGTCATTTGATTAGTAAAGGAAACAAGGACTGTGGTTCTCAACCCTAGCTAGTTTAATATATTACCTGGGGAGCTTTTTAAAACAATACTAATTATAGGAATGGGGCCCAGACACTAATTATTTTTAAATTGTGGTAAAATATATATAACAGAAAAATTACCATCTTAACCATTTTTAAGTATACAGTTCAGTAGTGTTAAGTATATTCACATTGCTGTGCAACCGGGACACTAATTTTTTTTTTTTTTTTTTGCGGTACACGGGCCTCTCACTGTTGTGGCCTCTCCCGTTGCGGAGCACAGGCTCCGGACGCACAGGCTCAGCGGCCATGGCTCACGGGACCAGCCGCTCCGCGGCATGTGGGATCTTCCCAGACCGGGGCACGAACCCGCGTCCCCTGCATCGGAAGGCGGACTCTCAACCACTGCGCCACCAGGGAAGCCCAGGGACACTAATTTTTAAAAATACCTCCCCAGGTGATTTTAATATGCAGTCAGCGATGAGAACCTCTGAACTGGAATGGAGAAATCTTACAAATTTGTAACATGCATGTGAACTAGTCTTTTCCAGTTCTTCATCTGTTTATCCCAAGGTCCTGCTCCTATTCAGACCATCATCTATGCTTTACTTCATTTCTGTCTTGAGCTCCTGTCTTAAGACCCACCGTCTTTTCCCCAACTCCTACTACTTCAGCTCCTTCTAAATTCTTTAGTCACAGACTTAATTCTTTCATCTGATTCTTTTAATCTAGTGCTCATTAATGATGGCACATTTTAAATGGGTTTTATGGTGTTTTATCCCCCAACTTAAACACTTTCATCTCTGAACCTCACTTTACATCATCTGGCACCACTGGGGCCAATACCCAATCTTTCACCAACAGACCTCACGTTGACTCGCAGGTTGGGTTCAGTTTTGTCACATCTCTATGACTGTTTCCTCCTTAGTGATATGTAAGGTCCCTTCAGTAGCTGTTACTATTATTTGAGCAGACCTACTATGTGCCAGGTGCAGTGCTAAGCCCTTTATGTTTTTTCATTTAGTCTCAAAATACCACCAGTGAAGCAGTTATCCTTTTTACAGATAAGGAAATTGAAGCTAAAAAGTTAAATAATTTTCCAAGTTCACAAAGCTAGAATACAAATCCAGGTCTGCTGAACTCCAAGTGGTATCTGTAGCAACTATAATAAGAACCAGGGCCCATTTCCAAACCAGTCTGGTTTCCCAAGTGCAAGTTTATTGTGAAAGTCACTAGAGATGTCTAACAATAAGCACAATTAGCAAATTTGGGACATATTTAATACAACCACCTCATTTTACAAATGAGAAAATAGAGGTTTGAGGGGTCTGTGAGTCAAAAAACCTGTGTTTGTTCAACTGTGTACCTTGTATCCTCCCTTTAGGGATCACCTAGGAGAGAATACCTTGGAGTCATTGTCATAAAATCAAGGTAATAGATTTTTAAAAACACTTTACAAATCCTCATCTAATCTTGAATATTTCTGATAGGCCTCTTATTCTTCCTTCAGGGCTGTTTGCATAAACATATGCATGATTCTTCTACCTAAATTATCAAATGAACAAGGGATCTGACCTCATTTGACAGTTTCCAAAGTCACTGTAGTGTGGTAAATGAAAGATGTGCAACGGAGATTTCCAAATGCACTTTTTTCTGAAGGTGGACCATAAACACTGTCAGTATGAAAGGAAATACTCCTTAATAAGTTTACACAAAGGGCACATTTTGAATTCTTGCTTGTACCATAAACATATACTTCTCCTGAAATTATAAAACAAGCACTGGACATAACCTCATGAAAGATATATGAAAAGCGTATATACTAATCATAATAATTAGTTGAAAACGTAGTCTAAATGTATTTTGATTATTATTATTACAGTACATCTGAGAGTCAGTATGGCCTGAGGTTTTTCCCATGAATTTTGGAGTCAGACCTGGGTTTGGATCCAGGCTTCATCATTTACTAGCTATGGTACCTTGGTAAATTCTTTAATCTCTCTGATTCTCAAATTTTCTCTGTAGAGACAGTAACAGATCTAGCTTATAGGATTGTTTTATGAATTTTATCACAAGCCTAACTAACACAGTAGGTACTCAGTAAATCGTAGTGACTGTTCCAATTATGGCTCATTGACAAGTGAGGACAAGGGGGCCAACTCAAAATTTGTTGGAGCTATAAATCAAGAGGTAACACACAGCTTAGTTTGTTCAGCCAACATATCTATAGGACTAAAGTTTTTAAACCTGCTAAATTAGATTTGGTAAATGAAGAACCAGTTTAAGCCAGATGATTGCAGTGACTATGACAGCGTTTTAATAAGATAACATACTCATTTTAACACAGCCTTTATTTTCTGTTTCAAAACAAAATTTCCAGGAAACAAAACAAATGGTTGGATACAAATGAAATAAAAATCACAGTTTCAAAGAACCGAAATCAGACAACTGCTTAAAGGCAGATCACTTGGTTTACCAAAAAAAATAATAAAAGTTAATGTCAAGAAGGATTAAAATTAGGTTTAACAACATTCCATATAATGCTACATTCCCCAATTAAGAAAGGAGAGTTCACATATACAACTAAGTGTTAAGTGTAGAGAAGTGGTTGAAATTCTGCATACTTCATAGTAAATTAATTATGCATGAAAGTTTATTAATTGCATAAACTTCCTGAGTGGCTCCCATGCTACACTAGGTCTACATGCTTAATATTCATATCAAACAAATTACAGCTTTAAGTGATTGAGCATGACAGACCTTGAACAACTGCACTTTCCAATCAGTCACTATTTCTGCTGAGGGTATGTTCTGGACCACAAACCTCAATCTGAAATCTTAAATTATAATGGAGAAGAAATGCAACTTAAAAAAAAAACTGGAAGGATGACAAGCACACATTTAGGAATTTTATTTTTCACTGGCACTTTTTTTTTTCTCAAGAGCCCAGTTTCTCCCCTTCTTGCTTGACTTTTGGCCTTTCTGTTAGAGGTTTTTTTAATTAAAAGAAGACCTTCCAGAATGGGAGCTGTTGGTTTATATAATCTTCCAGCTATCTCAGTTGAAAATAACTTAAGTGTAACCTAGTTACTATCCCAGGCCCCTGCCAATGGTGGCTGTCAAGGTCCCTGACCAATGTTTGTGTTCATCCTTCACATACAAAGACTATTTCCAGGGTGACCTGAAAGCATCTGGCTCCATAAAAATTTCATACTAACTTCACTTCAAAGGATTTTACCAAGTTTGAGTGTCACCATTTTACAGTCTGGATTGTTTGTGGGTTTTTTATTTCAATCCCAGAAATTACATTTACCAAATCAATGACCTTTCCTATGCCCTGCTCCCTTACTGGTTCATCTTCTAAATAAAGGAGGAAAAAACAAGTCCCCAGTAAACTACAGGATTAAAAATGAACAATCTATTCTAGAAAATGGCCTGCACACCACCTCAAATATCTCAAGATTCTTCTAAACCAAACAGAAGATTAAATAACTGAATCCCAAACTGATGGCAAGTATACCTCAGGAATGTACTTGTACATGAAGCCTGAAATACAGTATTTACTAACATTAAACATGCTGTAGTGTTACACACAGTAAACATGTGAAACAAATAACGTGGTTTACAAACATTTGCTCAGTTTTCTGGAAAAAACAGAGAATGCATCATTTTCATCACTCAGAGAAGACAGCAAAGAAGAAAGTCAATGCCTCCAATAAACTTTAGAGATTGGATAAACAGTTACGACTAACTACAATTCAACTAAAAGCATATGGCCATTTTAAGGTAATAAAATATCATTGCAAATACCTAGCAGTATGCTAATATGCTGAATGATGGGCCACTGCTGTAATATTTGTCAAATATTTCATTGTGATAGTTAAAGCAGTTTCAACCCATAGCCCTTTAGGCACACAGACAAGAAACGCATCTCTAATAAAAGATACGAAGTTACAGGGCTTCCCTGGTGGCGCAGTGGTTGAAAGTCCGCCTACCGATGCAGGGGAGGCGGGTTTGTGCCCCGGTCCGCGAGGATCCCACCTGCTGCGGAGCGGCTGGGCCCGTGAGCCATGGCCACTGAGCCTGCGCGTCCGGAGCCTGTGCTCCGCAACAGGAGAGGCCACAGCAGCGAGAGGCCTGCGTACCGCAAAAAAAAAGATACGAAGTTACAGGCACCAGATTGTCTAATTTAGGTACTTTCTTATCATTTGTTTATTTTACAACTAACTTCTACAACTAAGTCCTATATTGCCACCAGCTGGATTTATTTCTCTGTTCTCCATCCCTAAATCCCCAAAGCTTATTTCACAGAAGCATGTGGCTCTCGTCACTTAAACATAGATTGGTGCCAGAGTGATGGTCCTTCTCATTTCAAACTCATAGTTAGCAGGCCAGATTTATAACCTGAAAGAATACTGAGAATCAAGGCAAAAAAGCAAGTTTCACAGGCAGTGTTTACATGTGTACCCCAAAACAGCACTGAAAAAGAGGTAGATAAACAAATGTAATTGGAGTAGAATTAAATCTGCGGTTCTAAAATGATACATCCCATCATACTGTACATAACACTCCACACTCAATCCAAAAATCACAGCAGAAAAGTGCCTTTTAAACTTTCACAGATAATTTTGCTGTCAAACCATTAGAATTCATGCTTGATATAAAACTGGCAAGAAAAATATGAAAAACGAAATGGATATTTGTTATACTACAGCAAATTGCCTTAGAGATTCAAGACTGCTACAAATATACATAGGGTTATTTTCATTAGATTTACACCAATACTGGTTTCATATTCTTATGATGTTACACCCAACTTCACAAACATAGCAGCAGGTAATTCATGATGAAATGCTCACATTGCCACATATGGAGATACAGTACTATTCATCAGACTTGCACTTTGAGAAGTAAACATGGTGGTTGGACACACAGACTACCCCCAAATAAACTTTACAAGTGGGATGGTTTAGTATAACCTTTTTTTTTTCTACAAGAAGGAAAATGGAAAGGACAGGTTTGTGTGTGTGTGTTGGAAATGGGAAGAAGGCCCTTGTTACATAGTAGGCTCTTTGTTAAGTAAGAAGGGAATTTCTGAGCTTTACCTCAAGAGTTAATTATTTCTGGGGGGGGAAAAAGTACCTCAGCAAGGATGAAAACAGCACTATCATATGATTTAGCAAAATTATGAAATAATGCAAAACCCCTAGATAGAAAACTAGCTAATATTTACAGTCAAAGTGACTGTAATTGGAATCAAACATTTAAGTAATGGGAAAAAAATAACTTAAAAACCCACAGTGATGTGAATAACACTGTTTTCTTCATTTCTGCACAAACTCACTTTTTTCTGTATTTTTAAACTTATACATGTTACATATACATCATGTATACATATGTTAACCCAACTACTGCAGTCAGCATGGAGACAGCAGTACACTACTCACCATCTTCAAACTTTAGAAGACTACTTTTCTTTCCAGCAAAAACTCTGAAAAGATTCTAAATATTACAAGGCACTGCAAAATTCTGCAGGCAAAAGAATGATGAATTATACATAAAACAGAGGTGGTGGCAAAATGTGGGACATATGATGTAGAGCAGCCATTAATAAATGTAATTGTGCATGTCATCCATGGAGCTTTTTTCATCCTGGGGTACACTGTTTAAAAGGATTGCAACTCGAGAAGAAGGGATCATAAAACCTGCAGTATTTTCACTTTATAGGTTGTAAGTCTCAATGTAATCACACAAAGCTGACTCTAATAATGAAACACAAGCAGTTTTAAAGAATTACGGATTTTAGGCACATTGTTTTTGTACACGTGGAAAATTGCAATGCAAGAATTTGCATTACACTAATGTCCTAAAACCACTTCAACTTGCAAACCAATACTGTAGAAGAAATTTGAAGAATCTGTACATAAGATTTAGAAAGACTCATCCAAACCAGAGTATGTTTTATGAAAAGAAAACTGTGGCTCTTATCAACAGCAATTCTCAAAATGCTGCCCTGGATGCCCCCAAATGATAGCAACAGAATCTTCATGATGCTGAGTGTGATCCTCAGGTAAGTAACATAAGACACATTTGTTTTTTTTGAAAAAGTGTACTGCATGTCACAAAGTAGACTGTGCAAAAAAAGGTACACCCATTAAGTTTTCCTCATTACCTGGCAAGATCACGGGGTAAAATTTTTAGAGGAATATGGAGGAAAATATGTCAACAGAAATGTTGGGTGATCATCTGGAATGTTGACCAGTAGACAACTCGTTATTACGTAAACGTGTACTAGAAATGACCTTGAAATCTTCAGAGCGAAAACTAAGTATTTTAAACATCTTTATATGTGGTAGTCGATAAATACCATTTTAGAATTCTATTTGGGTTTCACAGACTGAGCATTAGGTAACTCTGTGACCAGCCTTTTAAGATTATTACAGTTAACCTTCTTGAAAACTAAAAGTGTATATTTTGACATTGCCTCCCCTCCTCCTAAAACTGGATAAAACCCAGTAAAGTGCAACTTGACAGTGATCTCTCTCAGATTCTAAAGAGGCTGCCAAAATCATCTGAGATCTAAAAGCATCTAAGATGCTAGATACTAACAAGGAAACTATAACAACTGAAAAAAAGGTAATCCAAAGAAAAAAAAAAGCTAAGGGCAACTTAAATAGTATCGTTTGAGGGTCTACTATCTACTGCAGGACAATGTATACCCCACATCTCTTAGAACCCTGTAAAGCCAGTGTTTCATGTGTAAGTCTCAAAACCTACAAAACCTACTGTGTCAAGTAAATTTCACTTCAGAAGAATGGACTAATAGAGGTGTAACTTGAATCCTCTTTGTTAGGAACACTAAGATTCCCCCCAAATGAGATTCATATCCGCTGCAATACATCCCTTGCAAAAGAATGCAAGCCAAACCAATGCCTCTCAGATGCTCAAAAACAATGTAGTGTGCACATGAGAAACAAAGAGATAGCTGCTTTGAATTACTATGGAAATCCTAAAGCAGCTACAGTATCTGCAGAATCAAGGAACTGTTACAGTTCTGTTTTTTCCTTTCTCTCCGCCTCACCTAAAACAAGGCTTCACTCCTACTGCTGTGACGACGGGAAGAAAATCACATTAAGAAGGGCTCATGTTCTATATTGGTTGACAAAGTTATTCTAATTTTATATACCAAAACATTTCCTGCAGCAAGTTACCCTGCCTTCTGCGAAAGGTAAACCTAAGATAAACGTGAAGAATCCCATAAGACTCCAGCTGTTGGAGGGTCTCACTTTGCCCATGTTAGGGGAATATAAATAGTGTTTATACCTTTTAAAGAAAAGTCTCATCCAGCTGCAGAGAGCAGCAATAATGGAAAGTGTCCTGGAAATGGAAATGCTCAAGCTGAGCTTATTAAAGCATTCTGAACAGTATTTTTAAAAAATCAAGTATCAAAGAGGATAGGATTTGAAGTGAAAAAACATTTCTGTGTGCAGTGTTCTATGTACAAACTGCACAGTTCTACAGGATGATGAGCTATATCAAATACTACATTGGAAAAAAATATATAGTGGAAAGTAAACTCAAAACGAGGGAAAATATGGCAGAACACAAGAAGAAGAAAGTTTATTATCTTAGGTGTCCTGGAAATAATTCTGAAAAACATCTCCTTTTTCTTCATCTTCTACTCTGATTCACTTGGGACCAGGAGGGATCGCAGATGGATTCTGAACTGATGAAGCTGGAAATGCCTGCAAATTCATCCCCGGCTGGAACAGTCCCCCAGATTGGGTAGGAATTACTACAGACTGTTGTGGTGTTCCTGAAATTCCTACCCACTGTACTGGATACCCTGGCCCCCCCACAGCATTATATTGACAAACATGGGGTATTCCATATGATGATAATGGCCCAGGAAATGAAGGGCGTGAGAGTCCTTGTGGCAAGGAGGCTGGGACAGCTCCACGGATTTGGGACAGAGAAGAAATCCATGTTGATGTGTAGCCCATAGTAGATGGAGTATTCTAACAAAAAATAAAAACAAAAGATCAGTTTATTTGGTAGATACTTTTACCCATCTGTATTCTTTTTGGCTTACTACTCTCCCATTATTATTCTGAGTGTCTACCATTTTTGGAGTAACGTTCTGTGTGCTAAGCATAGTTATATACCTTCTTTCATTTCATCTTCGTAACTGCCCTGCAAGGCAGGCATTTTTAGATGAGGAAACAGAAGCTCAAAATTGATAACACCCATCACCACTTAGCAAGTTAATAGTAAGGTGAGGATTTGAACACAGTTCCAGCTAACTCCAAGACCCCTGCTAAATTTCTGTTCACAGTTTAGTGTCTCCTTTCCTCGTGCTAGCACTACTCTTCAATTTTCACTTCCTTCTGCCAGTCCCAGGCAGTCTCTCATTCAGGGCCACAGACAACAGTAGTCCATCTTACTACATAATTCTTTGAAGAAAGAGGAGCATGATTTAGAGTGGCATAGGGGAAAGCCTGGCATATAGTAGGTGCTCAATAAATGTCACCTCTCTACCTCCTCCTACTCACTATTTAAAGTCTGACATTTCTGTTATATTTTTGGAAATTTAAACTCGACAATTATGTTTTGGGCAGTACTAAGAAAACATATTCCTGCCTGACTCTTCTTATTATATTGTATTGTGATTATGTGTATGTATAGAGATTACTGAAATCTTATGCACATGGGAATAATAACTCTAAATGGAAGTAAATAATTCTTACTTAAAGGAGAGCTTGGTATCAGTCCCAAATTCTTAGTTCTTCTAAACTGATGGTCAAGCTAAAACGCTTTCAACTAAAGTTTCAAACTACAGTTAGGTTAAAGGTTTTTAGCTTTGACTCAAGAATGAATGACAAGATCTCTTGAGGTAAAAAAGAAACATTTGAAGTCCAGCAATCCCTTTTTCATATCAGTATTTTTGTTCTGTTAAAGTAAAACTAAATACTTCTGATTTTAAAATAGCACATATAGTATGATCACATTTTTGTAAAGCTATTTCTATGTATTCATATACAGACATAGAAAGATATCTGAAATGATGTTTATCTAAAGTTAGTGACAACTATTTCTGGGTGGTAGGATTTGAAGGTGGTATTTTAAAATTTTGTACTTTTCTGCATTGATTAAATTCTATAACAAACTATTATTTTACAAACAGTAACAATGTGATTTTTATTTAAAAAAATTGGAGATGACATGTTATACTTAATCTTCTCTTGGATATTTAAAAGGCATCTCAGATTCAAATGACCAAAACCAAATGTATGATCTTTCTTCTACCAAAACACACTGCCTGCTCATGTTCCCCTTCTTGATGATTGGTATGCTGGAATGATAGCCAGTTATACCAGCCAGAAACCTTGCCTTGACACCTCCCCTCTGCCAAACATCAGTTCCATCACTAAATCTGGTCCATTTTATCTCTTAAACATTTCTTGTAATCTGTTCACTTCTCTTCATCTCAGCTTCTCTCTCTCATTTTTTTAAATTGAAGTATAGTTATTTAAAAAGTTGTTCAACTTCTCTTTATCGGGCCTACTGTGACTAACTCTTAATTGGTCTACCAACATCTACCCTTATCTTCAATAATCTTTCTTCTTGCTTCAAGCCAGAGTGATCTTTTCAAAAAGCAAATCTGGGGCTTCCCTGGTGGTGCAGTGGTTGAGAGTCTGCCTGCCGATGCAGGGGACACGGGTTCGTGCCCCAGTCCGGGAAGATCCCACATGCCGCAGAGCGGCTAGGCCCATGAGCCATGGCCGCTGAGCCTGCGCGTCCGGAGCCTGTGCTCCGCAACGGGAGAGGCCACAACAGTGAGAGGCCCGCGTACTGCAAAAATAAAAAAAAAAAAGCAAATCTGATCATGTCAACCCTAGGGCTTCAATGGCTATCCATCTGTCTTAAAATAAAGACAAAGTTCCTTGTCATCACCACTTTTAAGACCCTCCTTAGATTCACTGTGCACCAACTCCTCTCTGCTCTCTACACTTCAGCCAAATGGACCTACTTTCAGTCCTTTCATTCTGTTTCCCCATACAGGGGTTTTGCATATGCTGTTCTTTCTGCTTAGAATCATATTCCCTCCCCTTTTCACCTAGTTAACACTTACTCATCCTGCAGATCTCTGCTCAGTCATCACTTTCTCAGGGAAGCTTTTCTTGACTTCCCTTTACTAGGTCAAATTTCCCTTACTGTATGGTATCCTATATCTCTCCTTTGTAGTCCTTATTACAGCTGCAATTTTATGTTTATTTATACAAGTCTGTTCATATCTAACTGTCCCACCAGCATATTAAGTCCCATGAGAACAGGGAACATACTTGTTTTTGCTAATCAAACCCAGTGCCTAGCAGAGGGCTTGGCACATAATTGTGACAAATTTTTCTAAGGCACAGAACAGTAACATGCAAGAACATTAGATAGTGAGATGGGCTCTCCACACAAAGATATAATCAACTGAACCTAAAAATACAAAAATAGTTACCATATATAGGATACTACTACGTGCTAGGCACTTTAAAGATGTTACCTCATTTAATCCTCACAGCAATCCTGCAAAGCAGGAAGGTATTATCCCTGTTTTAAAGACATGAAAACTGACGCACAAACGACTTGTCTAAAGTCACACAACTAGTAAATGACTGAGCTGACGCTGGAACCCCAGTCCGTATAAAGACCTTCACCACTTTTATTTGTACTCCATTTTCTACTCACTCTTCTTCCAAACATTCTCATTATACCACAATAAACCACCCTCCAACTCATCAACAAAGGCCTCCATTCACATAGTGCTCAGAGGATCTCTCACGGGCAGCACAAACACATTTATGCCTTAAAATTTGCCTCTAAAGGCTTCCAATTTTTACAATGGTGATACTATCTGTGTATAAATCGGTGCCAGGAATAATATAAATACACAGAGCCCTTAAGCAGATACACTGCTTACTAGTTTGGAAAATCTAGGCTTTTGAAAAATTTTATTCAATGTTAACACTAAATGTATTTTCAGACTCTTTACCAAACTACATGCAATGACTATATATACACACACATATATGTACACAAACATAACACACACACACACTCAGATATATCTCTTTCAATTATATGGGTTCAGATTCTAAGCCCTGATTCACATTTTAATAGATTTATTCATTTTGAAAAAATGATACTTTAAAAATTCAAATACAGAAAACTACAAAGTAAAATAAGGCCCAAATTCCACCATCCAGCATATTTTAATGGCTTTTCCTATTTCTATGCATATATACATGTATCTTATATAATTTTACATAAATACTATATATACTATTCTGTGAACCTGTCTTCTTCCCACTCCAGAATGCATTGTGGACATCTTTCTACATTTCAATTGCTTGTACACCTGACTAAGGACATATGCAATTAAGTAGACATCTCGTCCATAAACTTAAGATATATTTTATAATATTCTAGTTTAAATATCTTTAAAATTCTTTTTCATACTGAATACGTAAGATAACTTATTGGCTATGAGAATACTGATGTACAATTAACATAAGATAACTTTTCCTCAAAACCCAAATTCTTCTTGCACAAGGTTGAATTAACCCTCACTCCAGATGCTTTCTTTTTTGATACCTTTTTTTTCCTTCAGGTATAATAGCCTAAAACAAGGGTTAGCAATCTACAGCCTGCCACCTCTTTTTGCAAATCAAGTTTTAATGGAACAAAGCCATGCCCACTTGTTTATGTATTGTCTATGGCTGTGTTGATTAGTTACAACCACATGGCTTGAAAATATTTACTAATTGGCCCCTTCCCAGAAATAGTTTGCTGGCGTCTGGCCTAAAACATAATTTGCTCAAAGACATAATGAATCTAGACAAGGATAAAAGTCTCTATGTTGTCAAATCACACCACTCTATCATAGTGACTATAACTATAGGCCTAAGTGAATCAATCTTTATGGTTTTAGTTCTCATAAATAAAGAGGGGCAGGTATAAACAACTTACTTCATATACTTTGTTCCAGTTGTCTGTTTCTAGTTTCTGTTGACTCTGTTTAAGTTGGTTTAAACTTGGCTTAATAAGAGAATTTCCTACTGTTTCCTTTGTCCAGTCATCCACCAGTTTGTGTAAGTCATCTGTGAACATCCCTTTTTTACTAGCTGGAGATTGCTGGCATGATGCTGCACTACTTTCCACACACAGTGGATCTATAAGAAGAAAAAAAAACAGAGAAACCAGGAAAAGGAATTAAAACTGATAAACAAATACTCTTTTTCGGCCAGTAATGCAGAACTACATATTGGGTATAGATAGGGTAACCAGACATTCTAGTTCTGGCTTAAAGCTATGGTCCTTGTGTAATTACTAACAGTATCTCTTTCACTCTCAAAAGTTTCTTCTTGTTTGGATGGTAAATTATATGGTCACCTTAGGTATAAGTCAAATATAATAAATAGTATCTCAAAAATATTAGTATCAACTGTAATCTTATCATCAGGTTCCTCAGACAGATACTTAGAAGAGTTAAAAAACAATGACAGAATGTTAAAAATGGAAAGAACCTTAGAAGTCTAATCCAAAACACTTGTTTTATAATGGGGAAATGAGGCCCAGAAAAAGTAAATTGACATGCCTGAATTCCTTTTTTTTAAAATACATTTATTTATTTGTTTTTATTTTTGGCTGTGTTGGGTCTTCGTTGCTGGGCGTGGGCTTTCTCTAGTTGCGGCAAGCGGGGGCTACTCTTCGTTGCGGTACACAGGCTTCTCATTGCAGTGGCTTCTCTTGTTGCGGAGCACGGGCTCCAGGTGTGCGGGCTTCTGTAGTTGTGGCATGTGGGCTCAGTAGTTGTGGCCCATGGGCTCTAGAGTGCAGGCTCAGCAGTTGTGGTGCACAGGCTTACTTGCTCCGCGGCATGTGGGATCTTCCCAGACCAGGGATCGAACTTGTGTCCCCTGCATTGGCAGGCGGATTCTTTTTTTGTTTTTTTAACATCTTTATTGGAGATGTTAATGCTTTACAATGTTTAATGTTTAATGCTTTACAATGGTGTGTTAGTGGCTGCTGTATAACAAAGTGAATCAGCTATACTTATATATATATCCCCATATCCCCTCACTCTTGCGTCTCCCTCCCACCCTCCCTCTCCCACCCCTCTAGGTGGTCACAAAGCACCTAGCTGATCTCCCTGTGCTATGTGGCTGCTTCCCACTAGCTATTTTACATTTGGTAGTGTATATATGTCCATGCCACTCTCTCACTTCGTCCCACCTTACCCTTCCCCCTCCCCGTGTACTCAAGTCCATTCTGAACGTCTATGTCTTTATTCCTGCCCTGCCCCTAGGTTCTTCAGAACCATTTAAAAATTTTTTTTAGATTCCATATATATGTGTTAGCATACAGTATTTGTTTTTCTCTTTCTGACTTACTTCACTCTGTATGACAGACTCTAGGTCCATCCACCTCACTACAAATAACTCAATTTTGTTTCCTTTTATGGCTGAGTAATATTCCATTGTGTATATGTGCCACATCTTCTTTATTCATTCATCTGTCGATGGACACTTAGGTTCCTTCCATGTCCTGGCTATTGTAAATAGTGCTGCAATCAACATTGGGGTACATGACTCTTTTTGAATTACAGTTTTATCAGGGTATATGCCCAGTAGTGGTATTGCTGGGTCATATGGTGGTTCTATTTTTAGTTTTTTAAGGAACCTCCATACTGTTCTCCATAGTGGCTGTATCAATTTACATTCCCACCAACAGTGCAAGAGGGTTCCCTTTTCTCCACACCCTCTCCGGCATTTATTGTTTGTAGATTTTTTGATGATGGCCATTCTGACCGGTGTGAGGTGATACCTCATTGCAGTTTTGATTTGCATTTCTCTAATGATTAATGATGTTGAGCATCCTTTCATGTGTTTGTTGGCAATCTGTATATCTTCTTTGGAGAAATGTATATTTAGGGCTTCTGCCCATTTTTGGATAGGGTTGTTTGTTTTTTTGATATTGAGCTACATGAGCTGCTTACATATTTTGGAGATTAATCCTTTGTCAGTGGCTTCATTTGCAAATATTTTCTCCCATTATAAGGGTTGTCTTTTGTCTTGTTTATGGTTTCCTTTGCTGTGCAAAAGCTTTTAAGTTTCATTAGGTCCCATTTATTTATTTTTGTTTTTATTTCCATTTCTCTAGGAAGTGGGTAAAAAAGGATCTTGCTGTGATTTACGTCATAGAGTGTTCTGCCTATGTTTTCCTCTAAGAGTTTGATAGTGTCTGGCCTTACATTTAGGTCTTTAATCCATTTTGAGTTTATTTCTGTATACAGTGTTAGGGAGTGTTCTAATTTCATTCTTTTACATATAGCTGTCCATTCTTTTACATGTAGCTGTCCAGTTTTCCCAGCACCACTTATTGAAGAGGCTGTCTTTTCTCCATTGTATATTCTTGCCTCCTTTATCAAAGATAAGGTGACCATATATGCGTGGGTTTATCTCTGGGCTTTCTATCGTGTTCCATTGATCTATATTTCTGTTTTTGTGCCAGTACCATACTGTCTTGATTACTGTAGCTTTGTATTATAGTCTGAAGTCAGGGAGCCTGACTCCTTTTTCTTTCTTCTTTTTTCTTTCTCAATATTGCCTTGGCTATTTGGGGTCTTTTGTGTTTCCATACAAATTGTGATATTTTTTGTTCTAGTTCTGTGAAAAATGCCATTGGTAGTTTGATAGGGATTGCACTAAATCTGTAGATTGGCAGGCGGATTTTTAACTACTGCGCCACCATGGAAGCCCCATGCCTGATTCTTGCAATTAGATACCAGCAGAGCCAGACCCAGAATTCTAAAGCCTAGAGAGCCTATAGAGAAGCCTATAGAGAAGAACTTTTTCTTTTAATATACCATACTGACTTTCAACAATCTTCAGAAAACTAGAATCTCATTTAAATTTTTGTTTACCAATATTTCTGTTTATTATTGATAAAAACAATGTCTATCTAGAATAGCAGAAATAAGAAGGCAGATGCTTTTGTTAGCCTCATGAGTTCTGGAGTACAAGATGTCCAGATAGATGAAAGAAATCACTTACAGATGTCTTCATCAGTGAAAAGTTTCCTAATCTGAACATCACACTGTCTTTAAATTATTTAGTACTATTACACAGGCTAACTAAATCATTCTCATAGAAAAGATTCATAAAGTTCCTCTGACTGATTTACAAGTCAAAACTTACAGAGTGGGTCTAAAATGAATTTTAGTAAATGCAGTTGTGAAATGTAAGCACAGTAACACTTCCACAGATTTAATTAAATAAACATGTGAAAATATCTTGTACAATTGTTATGGGACTTTTTTTTAATTGTGAAAAACTATAAAAAATGTAAAAGATAATGCAAGAAGCCTACATATAAACACTTTCAAAGTACTTTTCTTTATATTCTTTGAAACTCATAACAGGCCCGTGATATAGGTTCAGCAAGTATCATTCTATTTTGGGGATGGGAAGACTGGAATCCAGAAAGTAAACAGCTGAGGTTATACGCTGTGGTTAGAACCCAAGTATCCTGACTATTTGGTCAGTGTGCTTTCCATTGTACCATGCCAATCCATGCAACAAACTGGGAAAAGGATAAGAAAATTGCTTAATAAGGAGGAACATGATAATCTCAATGACTGCTTATGCATAGTCTGTCATTCTCTATGACCCTTGTGCTACTGAAGGCTTAGAGTCAAGGAGATTAAAAGTTAAATGGACATAGGGAACTATACTCAATATCCTGTGACAAACCATAATGGAAAGAACATGAAAAAGAATACACACACACAGATATATATATATATATGGCTGAGTCACTTTGCTGTACAGAAGAAATTAACACAACATTGTAAATCAACTATATATACTTCAATAAAATTTAAAAACAAACAAACAGAAAAAAAAAAACAAGGGAAGTCTGAGAAAAACTGCCAAGAGGAGCTTAGAGACATGACACGTAAATATCAGGTGGTATCCTGGATGGGATCCTAGAACAGAAAAAGAATTTATGCAAAAACTAAGGAAATCAAAATGAAGTGTGGAATTTTTTTTTTTTTTTTTTTTTTTTTGTGATACGCGGACCTCTCACTGTTGTGGCCTCTCCCGTTGCGGAGCACAGGCTCCGGACGCGCAGGCTCAGCGGCCATGGCTCACGGGCCCAGCGGCTCCACGGCATGTGGGATCTTCCCGGACTGGGGCACGAACCCGTGTCCCCTGCATCGGCAGGTGGACTCTCAACCACTGCGCCACCAGGGAAGCCCAAAGTGTGGAATTTTGTTAATAAAAATTAAGTGGAACTATAGTAGTGAAAATTGCTTAATAAGAGTTTAATGAATTAAGTGGAACATATTCTCATATAGAAAAGTGTTTTACAAAAATAATGTTTACTAATTTTGAGTAACCATGATGTACTAAAAGGACGTACCAATCTTGTTGGAATTCCTACTTTTTTTTTTGAATTCCTACTTTTTTAAAACTTAAAACCCAAGGACACACAAGTCAGCCTATAATAAAAGTATCATTTTTTCCTGTTATCCCTCTGCACATTCATGTGATTCTCTGCCAACTCCAGTGAGCAAACAAATAGCACAACAATGTTGGGGAAGACTTTGGAGCTGAAGCCTTTATAGATTGTGTTCTTAACCTGGAAAAATGTCAGCAGGTAGAAATAAAAAGCAGACGATAGCCAGAAACATATACATATTAGTGCCAGCATTTCTGCCCACCCAACTAATCTGAAGGAGTATTTTTGTGCTCATTCCCCTTTAGTTTCTTTAAAATAATAGAGCTAAGTTTGAATGTCATTCATTTAAGAACATTTCTGTACTAACGGAAAACCCAACGTCAGGATTCTTCTTGTGTACAAATCTGGTGGAACAAGTGATCTTATGCACTCAACTGGCGGGCAATGATGGCTGCTGCACTAGTGATACAGTTGCCAACAAGTAGAGGAAGAAATAACAAACCGAAACAAGTATTTATTTTTCTTTTATTGAAGTAACATTGATCTATAACATTATATAAGTTTCATGTGTACAACACTGTATGTCTACTTCTGTATACCCTACTGAATGTCATTCAGTGCCTAACTATTCCGTTAGGCACATTTATTGATTGATTTCATTTGAAAGTTATTCATATCATATTAAAGTTCACAAAACAGAAATTACCCGATGAATGCACATTAAAAGAAGTACTCTTCAAATGTGTTTTATGATAGGTAGTAACATAACTTCAAAGGTGCTCTTTAATATTCATTTCTTATTGATGAAATGAGTAAAATCAGAGTTCAGTCCTTAGTGTTCTTTTTTGTTTTCCCCCAAGGTGATTCCTACATTCAGATAATTCCAGCGATCACCTAACTGCAAATGTTTCCATCTCTTATCTCAAATCTTGATGTCTCTTCAGTCCAACCTCACAGCCAACTCCCAAATTGTTTCTCCAATTCAATGTCAATAAATTCTTCAATTAAATACATCTGAAGTCAAGCCTATCATGGTCTAAGCACGACAGTTTGCCTAAATCTTATATTTCTTTTAAAGATACCATATTTTTTACAAACCACCCAGTCTCAGACTCTTTGGATCTCTCAACAAACACACACATATCCAGTTTATTACCACATCATGGCAAATCATCCTATACAGCATCTCCTGTCTGTTTTCACTTCCATAGTTCTCTAAACTCTTAATCATCTCATATATGGACTGCCATGATGGCAATGATCTAAACAGATTCACTCCCTGGTTCTAGCCAATACATTCTTCACATTGCCACCAGATTAGTACCAGTTAAATGCTGTTTTCAGCATTTCATTCCTCTCCTCCAAAAAGCCCCCCAAAATGCAAACTTTAACAGTTTCTTAGTACTAACAATAGTGGGTTTTCAACTTGTTTCGGTGGCAAACTCCTTGGTAGTCATGATTGTCTTTGCAGAAAATGCAAACATAGATTATCTTATTTATTATCCTTGAACATCATATCATTTATTAAGCTTAAATACATAATAATGTGTTAGATTAAATATATTATCTTACATCAAACCATAGTATAGATAAGCTGTGGCAGTTGCCAAAAATTTAAAAAAAAAAGTGTGGGGGAAAAAACCTTTTAATGTAAACTCTCCATTTCACCCAACTGTTACATTCTCTTTCTCCCAAATACATCTCACATTTTACGATTTGCATGCCTTTATAACATGCAATTCTACCTACTGACAATACTCTTCACACTCCACTTCATCAATTTTAATCCGGTCCATTTACCTTTCAACACCAACTCAAATCCTACTTCCTGAATGAAACAGTCTCAGACCACTATCACCTTTGACGATCTCCCATTGCCTCCTTTCAATCCACTGAAGACAGGATATCTGGTATTGGGAGGCAATGCAGTATAACAGTGAAGAGCCAACACTTTGGAGTCAGACAGATTTGCTTAACCCCACTAACTGTAGTCTCCTTGCCTATAAGGACAGACTAACTTCTACCTACTTTAGAGATGTTTTGAGGATTGAGATTATGTAATGCAATTATGTTTCAGGGCTCCCAAGACCACTCACAGATTTACTGATTCCATAGACGGTCTTACAGAACTCAGCATATAGTTGTGCTCATAGCCAAGTTTGTTACAGCAAAAGGATGCACATAGGATCAGCAAGGGAAAAATACACAGGATTCTAGAGAAATTCATGCACAGACTTCCCTATGCTTTCTTCCTATGGTGAGGGAGCATTCTTGAGTATGCTCCTTTCTCTCAGCAACAAAAAATGGTAAGTTTCCGGTCAGGGAAGCCCAATAGAGACTCAGTGCCCAAGGTTTTCATTTGTGACTGGTCATGTAGGCACCTTTTGCCTAGCATTTACCAAAATGCCAGACTCTAAGAAGGAAAACAGGTATTCAGCATAAATCACATTATTTGTACCAACAATCTAGGCAACGTGAGCTATACTTATCAGTTAGGGAAGAAAGGGAAACCAAGTTCCTGCACACCAGCCAAGGTCCAACCTTGGAAACAGGCCTTTCTATAGATAGCAGTCTTGTGCCTGCTATGTTAACTCTTTTCTGCATAGTTTAGCACAGTGCTCATATTATAAGTTAACCACATACCTACATTGTAGATACCATTACATGCAATATCCTGCATCAGTTCATGTTTCTCACAAAATAGGTATACCTGTGTGTAGGGAAAGATGGACGTGGATCTTTGTATATATGTTAAGGCAGTGCTTCTTAAAATGTGTTCTGTGAAAAGTGGGTTCTCTGGTAAAACTGTTTTGGGACATGTACATTTATTTCCTTTCTTGAAAATTCTCAATTCATATTAGCACATTAAAGGATCTAAGAGAGTCTACAGTGAAAAAATGGTTTTTATATGATTGACTCCAACATTTCCTATTTGACAATGCAACACCTATTAACTCCTTGCTGACAGCTTACAAAATGCTGCGCTAAGGCCAACAAATGTGTCCACCAATCTTGGCCAAATGGGGAAAATATGAAATGTCAGCAAGCTTTGAAAGAGAGCTATTAGAACTAGAAATATGAAATCACTTGGTTCTGTGATAGTCAATGAAGTAATAAAACCACTAGAAGGTATGTGTGGAACACCCTATCTTTGCAAACTTAGCTTCAATGAATTCTTAAAAGAAAGAGAAAATGAAGATAATTTAGTTCCCATTTAGGGAAATAATATTTTCATATTAGGTCTGCTTAGGAATCAATCTAAACATTTTAATAAATAAGTTAATTTAATGAAGTTTAATAGTTAGATACTGTCACTTCTATCTGCTAAAAAATAATTTATGGCTTCTAGCATGACAGAGTGAGGAGGTTTTCAAATCCTCTCCCTCAAAAGCACTAATAAAACTGGACAGAACTCTCAAAAACAACCATTTCAGCAATCTGGAATTTGCCCAAAGTCCTACAACAAAATCGAAAGTGTTACTCATGAAAACTACTCAACTTTTAAGAACTGTGTAATCTGTGGCGTTTTTGCCCATGGCTGTTTCTGTTACCTCTGCACCAGCTCTTTTTGCCCAGCAATTCAACCGCAGCAGGACAGGCTGAGAAAACAATAAGCTTTGCTACTGCTGCCAGAGGTAACTCACTTGATTTGGAGCTTTAGAAGCAGTGTCTCCATTAACCTGAGGTTAACAGGGAGACCTGGGAAGTGAGACAACCATCGCAGGCTTGATCAATTCTCCACATATCTCAGGTTGACTGGAATATCGTCACATGCACAGCATAAACTCGAGGGCCCAAACCATACACACATCACTGGCTGACAGAGCCTGAACATGCAAGGAGGAGGCATGAGAAATCCTAGAGGAAAATGAAAGCTAGAAAATGGCCTCAAGTTTAAATGAGTTTCCCAGGCCAGGCCACACATAGATCCAGCAGCAGAAAGTGGAAGCCCTTCGGGCTTGAGGTGTTTAAAAGTGCAACCTCTGATCAATCTCTGGCTGAACACTAAGCAATGCAGATATAGGGGTCAATCCCAGGAAGTCAAGCTTAAAAATAAAAACTAGGGGGGAAAACTGAGCAGAGACATCAGCAGCTATACACTGCGGGGCAAACGGGCTTAACATATTTAGTCTCTCCATAAAAAAGCTGGACAGACTACATGGAGCAGCAATCTGAGGATTGTGAAGAGTTAATAGTAGCAGGTGAATAGGGAATAAAACCAAAATTCAAAGTACCATTAAAATGGCAGTGAGTTTACCAATTTTTCCTATCTGGTATCCATGGCTAATCTAGAAGCAGGCACTGGGGTATTCAAAGAGAAATCTCCAGAGGAAATCCTCTACTTTTGGCATGAAAAATGGGAAAGGGAACTTCCAACATTCTCAAAATGTATAGAAATTCCTATTTTTTCTTCTTTTCTCTGTACTCTCTCCCCTACCCCCAAGCAATCCTGTGGTGGGAGAGTCCCTGGAAGCTCATGGAAGCCAAACTCTGAGGGAGGGGACCCCTCCCTTCTGATCAGTGGCGTGAGTTATGGTTCCATGAGAGTGAAGACAATCACTGTTGCTTTACTGCTGTCTCTAATCTCCCAAACCTTGGCCCTAAACATGTGCACAGTGGTAGGTGTGCACAAGAGAGCGGAGTAACTAAAATCCCAGATTTCTGGCTGAGGAACAAAAAAAGGAGTCACTGGGAATCAGAAAGTACTGGAGGTACTGCAGGGAGGGAAGAACTGAGAAAAGTTATTTTTGAATTCCTGGATTTACTACTGAGCTGTGCATACATGAATCCAATCCTATTCAGCATACCAAAGACATGAAAACTGAAAGAACAGACAACTTCCCAAGACTGAGACCCACTAGGAGACCCACACGTGGGATAGGTCCAAAAAGCACCACAGAGGCAAAGCAAATGAACTGACATTAGAACAACAGAACACAGAAGACAGGTTGGAACTCATAAGGTAAAAATAACTGGGTCAATTACCTCCTATAACAAAAATGTCAACATTCTACATAGGATTTTAAAAAGACACCAGAGTCTTAGAATATTCAAAATGTCCAGGATAAAATTCAGTATGACTTGGCATACACAGAACCAGGACAATTTCAACTCATATGGGAAAAGATAACCAACAGATACTAATTCAAGGACAATACAGATGTTGGAATTATCTGACAAAGACTCTAAAGCAGCTATTATTAAAATGCTCAAATAGGTAATCACAAAAACTACTGAACCCAATGACAAAACTGAAAATCTCAACAAAGAAATAGAGAAGAACATAAATGAAATTTTAGACCCAAAAAATATACAACAACCAAAAAAACCCATCAAAAAACCTCCTTGGATGAACTCAATAGCAGAAGGGAGATGACAAAAGAAAATTCAATTTTTTCCCAGTTTTATTGAGATATAAGTGACATACAGTACTGTATAAGTTTAAGGCGTACAGCATAATGATTTGAATTACATACATCATGAAACGATTACCACAATAAGTTTAGTGAACATCCATCATCTCATATAGATACCAAATAAAAGAAAGAAATTTTTTTCCTTGTGATAAGAACTCAGATTTACTCTCTTAAAAACTTTCATATAACATACAGCAGTGTTAATTGTACTAATCATGTTGTACAGTACATCCCTAGTACTTATTTATCTTATAACTGCAAGTTTGTACCTTTGACCACCTTCGTCACCACACAAAGATACTATATTTTTGTTTTTTTCGTTTTTTTTTTTTTTTTTTTGCGGTACACGGGCCTCTCACTGTTGTGGCCTTTCCCGTTGCGGAGCACAGTCTCCGGACGCGCAGGCTCAGCGGCCACGGCTCACGGGCCCAGCCACTCCGCAGCATGTGGGATCTTCCCGGATTAGGGCACGAACCTGTGTCCCCTGCATTGGCAGGTGGACTCTCAACCACTGTGCCACCAGGGAAGCCCTGTATTTTTTTTTTTGACTATATTTCTCATGCTGTACATTTCATCCCCGTGACTCATTTATTTTCTAACTGGAAGTTTGTACTTCTTAATTTCCCTCACCTATTTCACTCATTCCCACCACCCCCCAGAAAATTCAATTTAAACAACAGAGAAATAAGACAAAAAACAAACATGTACAGAAACTAAGGGACCTATAGGACAATAGCAAAAAGTCTAAAATCTGTATCATCAGAGTCCCAGAAGGAGAGTGAAAAAAAGAGCACGATAAGAAAAAAATACCTGAAGAACTACTAGCTGAAAACTTGCTAAGTTTGGAAAAGGACATAAACCCACATATTCAAGAAGCTCAGTGAACTCAAAACAGAAATAAACACAAAGAAACGCATGCCTACATATGTAATTGCTGAAACTGAAACAGAAAAATTGCTGAAAATTAAAGAGAAGAAAAATTCTGAAAGCAACCAGAGAAAAACAATGCATTTTATACAGGAAAACAATGATTCAAATTTCTAGGGATTTCTCATCACAAACCATGGAAGCTAGAAAGAAGTGGCATAATATTTTCAAAATGCTAAAATACGTTGTCAACCCAAAATTCTGTATACAGCAAAATTATGCTTCAGGAATGAAGGTGTGAAAAAAGACATACTCAGATGAAAAAAAAGTTAAGAGAACTTGTCACCAGCAGATCTGTTCTAAAAGAGACACTAAAGGAAGATCTTCAAACAGAGGGAAATTATATGAGTAGGAAACATGAAAGAGCAGAAATGAAGGAAGACCAACAGAAGTGGTAGATATCAGGGTAAATGTATTCTTTTCAGTTCTGAAACTCAAGCAAAATGAAAATTATAACACCGTGTGATATAGTTTTTCATATATGTAGATGGAATACTTAAGACAAGTTATAGAAGGAAGAAATCTATATGGATGTAAGGTTTCTACATTCCTCTTGAAGTAGTAAAAGATTGATTTTAAGTAGACTGAAAAGTTATAATCCCTAGAACAACCACTTAAAAGTGTACAAAGAAATAAAGAAAAAAACATAATAGATAAATTAAAATGGAATACTAAAAGTACATTCAAATAAACCAAATGAAGGTAGGAAAGGAGAAGGAATAAAAAACAAACAGAAAACAGATTTAAAATATGGCAGACCAAAATCCAAACATATTGATCATTACATTCACTATAAATGGTTTTAAAATATTTGAAAGAGATTGCAAGAATGGATTTTTTTTTAATGTGACCATAAGCTGTCTGCAAGAAACTCACTTCAAATATAATAATACAGGCAGGTTAAAACTAAAAGGATGAAAAAGATACACCATGCAAACAGTAACCAAAAGAAAGATGGAATGCATATTTAATATCAAAGGAGACATCAAAGCAAGCAAAAATAACCAAGAATAAAGAGGGATATTACATAATGATAAAAGTCAATTCACCAAGAAGACATAACAATGCTGCGTCTGTAACTAACAAAATACCCTCAAAATACATGAGGCAAAAACTGACAGAATTGAAAAGAGAAAAAGACAAATCCATAATTACAGCTGGAGTCTTCTACACTGTTCTCTCACTCAACAATAGAAGTAGTGCACAGCAAATAAGCAAGGATATAAAATAATTGAATAATACCATTCAAACATCTAGATCTAACTGACATTTATAGAAAACTCTACTAAACAACAATAAGGTATACTTTATTTTCAAGTGCACATGAAACATTCACCTAAATAAACCATATCCTGGGTCATAAAACAAACCTGAACAAACTGAAAGTAATCAAAACCATTGAAAATATATCTTCTGATCATAATGAAATTGAAGTACAAATTAGTAACAGAGATAATAAGAAAAATCTCGAAACACTTGGAAATTAAACAACACAATTTACCAAATAAACCATGGAACAAAGAGGAAGTTTCAAGGGAAATAAGAAAATATTTGGAACTGAAAAAACCCCTACAATACAACATATCAAAACACAGAGGATCCTAGAGAGCAAAGAATAAACCTTAATGTGTGAAAAAAATTTAAATCATTTAGGAAGTCATAAAGATCCCAGGATGGAATGCATTTGCCAAAAAGTACGGAACTTTACAGCAAAAAGAGTCAATTTTAGCAGCTTCCCTGGTGGTGCAGTGGTTGGGAGTCTGCCTGCCGATGCAGGGGACGTGGGTTCGTGCCCCGGTCTGGGAAGATCCCACATGCCGTGGAGCGGCTGGGCCCGTGAGCCATGGCCGCTGAGCCTGCGCGTCCGGAGCCTGTGCTCTGCAACGGGAGAGGCCACAACAGTGAGAGGCCCACGTACCAAAAAAAAAAAACCAAACAAGAGTCAACTTTAATGTATGAAATTTAAAAAAATCATTTAGGAGGCCAGGGGATCTCAGGATGGAATGCAGAATGTGACAAAAGAATCTAATCATATTACAAATGTATGAAGGAATCTCACATAAAGGAGTACAGGAACAAGTGCTGACCTACATAACTTTGGAAATGAGTGGCACCTATAATATTAAAGGCAAAAGAAACTATTCATAAGCACTGCATTCTAGTTGATAAAGGTATTTCCCACTGGGGTATAAATGAACAAATCTGAAACCACTATACCTTATACTGGAATTGGACAATTAAATAAATAGATAGGGGATGGTGAGAGCCTCTCACTGTTGGACTGGGAGTTTACGGATAAACAAGGGAAGAAGGCTATATAATCCGTATGGTAATGGATTAGAGTTGGAGATACCAATATGAATGCATATTTACCTTAATATAGACACAGATGGTTACATATAGAAATATTCATAGACATGGATATATATCAGTTAGTATGCATAGATATATTTCCTCATCCGTCAGCTAAAAGGGCCTAGAAGCAATGACATCCCAGTAGCAATGAGCACACCAAGCACCCAGATCTTGGTTTCTAACCTAATCTCCGATAAAATGAATTATGGTTCCTTGTGGAAATGGTGGCTTCTAGGAGCAGAAAGTATACAAGATGAGCTTGGAGAATGTTCCACTGCCCGTGTAGGGAAGCAAAACTTGCCACCCCAAAATATATCTTTGGCTTGTGGATTATTTCAAGCTAAAAATAATCAAGGCCCAAATGACTTGGGAAGAAACTTTGACTTCCCTCTCACTGCCTAAAATAATTTAGATAGAGGACCTGTTTCAATTATAGAGCTATCACCAGAGATATATACAAAGAACAGGGCTAGGTGTGGTAGGCTAAACTGTAGGCAGAGCTAAAGATCAGAGTCCACTCTGTGTCCCACTGTCTCTGCATGGCCCAGCAAATATTTGCTTTTCCATCTTCATGTGAATTGCCTTCCTCCCCTTTGAAGTCCCCCAACATCTTCTTTTGTTGTTAGCTAAAGATGGTATTTAAGGTGAGGGCTTCAGTCATTTTGGTGAGTTACTCAGTTTTCCTGGGTCTCTCCCATGTATACATATTTTTTTTAATTTTATTTTATTTATTTTTTTATACAGCAGGTTCTTATTAGTCATCAATTTTATACACATCAGTGTATACATGTCAATCCCAATCGCCCAATTCAGCACACCACCATTCCTACACCCCCGTGGCTTTCCCCCCTTTATGTCCATACATTTGTTCTCTACATCTGTGTCTCAACTTCTGCCCTGCAAATCGGTTCATCTGTACCATTTTTCTAGGTTCCACATACAGGATTTAATATACGCTATTTGTTTTTCTCCTTCTGACTTACTTCACTCTGTATGACAGTCTCTAGATCCATCCACATCTGAACAAATGACCCAATTTCGTTCCTTTTTATGGCTGAGTAATATTCCATTGTATATGGGTCCCACAACTTCTTTATCCATTCGTCTGTCGCTGGGCATTTAGGTTGCTTCCATGACTTGGCTATTGTAAATAGTGCTGCAATGAACATTGGGGTGCATGTGTCTTTTTGAATTATGGTTTTCTCTGGGTATATGCCTAGTAGTGGGATTTCTAGATCATATGGTTATTCTATTTTTAGTATTTTAAGGAAACTCCATACTGTTCTCCGTAGTGGCTGTATGCATTTACATTCCCACCAACAGTGCAAGAGGGTTCCCTATTCTCCAAACACTCTCCAGCATTTGGTGTGTGTAGATTTTGCGATGGTGCCTATTCTAACTAGTGTGAGGTGATACCTCATTGTAGTTTTGATTTGTATTTCTCTAATAATTAGTGATGTTGAGCAGCTTTTCATGTGCTTCTTGGCCTTCTGTATGTCTTCTTTGGAGAAATGTCTATTTAAGTCTTCTGCCCATTTTTGGATTGGGTTGTTTGTTTTTTTAATATTGAGCCGCATGAGCTCTTTATATATTTTGGATATTAATCCTTTGTCCATTGATTTGTTTGCACATATTTTCTCCCATTCTGAGGGTTGTCTTTTCGTCTTCTTTATGGTTTCCTTTGCTGTGCAAAAGCTTTTAAGTTTCATTAGGTCCCATTTGTTTATTTTTGTTTTTATTTCCATTACTCTAGGAGGTGGATCAAAAAAGATCTTGCTGTGATTTATATCAAAGAGTGTTCCTCCAATGTTTTCCTCTAAGAATTTTATAGTATCCGGTCTTACATTTAGGTCTCAAATCCATTTTGAGTTTATTTTTGTGTATGGTGTTAGGGAGTGTTCTAATTTCATTCTTTTACACATAGCTGTCCAGTTTTCCCAACACCACTTATTGAAGAGACTGTCTTTTCTCCATTGTATATCCTTGCCTCCTTTGTCATAGGTTAGTTGACCATAGGTGCCTGGGTTTATCTCTGGGCTTTCTATCTTGTTCCATTGATCTATGTTTCTGTTTTTGTGCCAGTACCATATTGTCTTCATTACCGTAGCTTTGTAGTATAGTCTGAAGTCAGGGAGTCTAATTCCTCCCGCTCCATTTTTTTCCCTCAAGATTGCTTTGGCTATTCGGGGTCTTTTGTGTCTCCATACAAATTTTAAGATTTTTTGTTCTAGTTCTGTAAAAAATTACACTGGCAACTTGACAGGGATTGCATTGAATCTGTAGATTGCTTTGGATAGTTTAGTCATTTTCACAGTATTGATTCTTCCAATCCAAGAACATGGTATACCTCTCCATCTGTTGGTATCATCTTTAATTTCTTTCATCAGTGTCTTATAGTTTTCTGCATACAAATCTTTTGTCTCCCTAGGTAGGTTTATTCCTAGGTATTTTATTCTTTTTGTTGCAGTGGTAAATGGGAGTGCTTCCTTAATTTCTCTTTCAGATTTTTCATCATTAGGGTATAGGAATGCAAGAGATTTCTGTGCATTAATATTTTATCCTGTAACTTTACCAAATTCAATGATTAGCTCTAGTAGTTTCTGGTGGCATCTTTAGGATTCTCTATGTATAGTATCATGTCATCTGCAAACAGTGACAGCTTTACTTCTTTTCCAATTTGTATTCCTTTTATTTCTTTTTCTTCTCTGATTGCTGTGGCTAGGACTTCCAAAACTATGTTGAATAATAGTGGTGAGAGTGGACATCCTTGTCTTGTTCCTGATCTTAGAGGAAATGCTTTCAGTTTTTCACCATTGAGAATGATGTTTGCTGTGGATTTGTCGTATATGGCCTTTATTATGTTGAGGTAGGTTCCCTCTATGCCCACTTTCTGGAGAGTTTTTA
This sequence comes from Monodon monoceros, assembly GCF_005190385.1. Lineage (NCBI taxonomy): Eukaryota > Metazoa > Chordata > Mammalia > Artiodactyla > Monodontidae > Monodon > Monodon monoceros. The sequence continues at coordinate 46,849,502 of NW_021703779.1, forward strand.
TCATAAATGGGTGTTGAATTTTGTCAAAAGTTATTTCTGCATCTATTGAGATGACCATATGGGTTTCTTTTGTGTGTGTGTGATACGCGGACCTCTCACTGTTGTGGCCTCTCCCATTGCAGAGCACAGGCTCCGGACACGCATGCTCAGCGGCCATGGCTCACGGGCCTAGGCACTCCACAGCATGTGGGATCTTCCTGGACCAGGGCACAAACCCGTGTCCCCTGCATCGGCAGGGGGACTCTGAACCACTGCGCCACCAGGGAAGCCTGATCATAGGGTTTTTATTCTTCAGTTTGTTAATATGGTGTATCACATTGATTGATTTGCGTATATTGAAGAATCCTTGCATCCCTGGTATAACTCCCACTTGATCATGGTGTATGATCCTTTTAATGTGTTGTTGGATTCTGTTTGCTAGTATATTGTTGAGGATTTTTGCATCTATATTCATCAGTGATATTGGTCTGTAATTTCCTTTTTTTTCTAGTATATTGGTCTGGTTTTGGTATCAGGGTAATTGTGGCCTCATAGAATGAGTTTGGGAGTGTTCTTTCCTCTGCAATGTTTTGGAAGAGTTTGAGAAGGATGGGTGTTAGCTCTTCTCTAAATGTTTGACAGAATTTACCTGTGTAGTCATCTGGTCCTGGACTTTTGTTTGTTGGAAGATTTTTTTTTTTTTTTTTTTGCTGTACACGGGCCTCTCACTGTTGTGGCTTCTCCCATTGCAGAGCACAGGTTCCCGACATGCAGGCTCAGCGGCCATGGCTCCCGGGCCCAGCCGCTCTGCGGCATGTGGGATCGTCCTGGACTGGGGCACGAACCCGTGGCCCCTGCATTGGCAGGGGGACCCCCAACCACTGCACCACCAGGGAAGTCCTGTTGGAAGATTTTTAATCACAGTTTGAATTCCACTACTTATGATTGTTCTGCTCATATCTTCTATTTCTTCCTGGTTCAGCCTTGGAAGGTTATACCTTTCTAAGAGTTTGTCCATTTCTTCCAGGTTGTCCATTTTATTGGCATACAGTTGCTTGTAGTAGTCTCTTAGGATGCTTTGTATTTCTGTGGTGTCTGTTGTAACTTCTCCTTTTTCATTTCTAATTTTATTGATTTGAGTCCTCTCCCTCTTTTTCCAGGTGAGTCTGGCTACTGGTTTATCAATTTTGTTTGTCTTCTCAAAGAACCAGCTTTTAGTTTTATTGATCTTTGCTATTGTTTTCTTTGTTTCTATTTCATTTATTTCTGCTCTGATCTTTATGATTTCTTTCCTTTGGGTTTGTTTGTTCCTCTTTCTCTAGTTCCTTTAGGTGTAAGGTTAGATTGTTTATTTGAGATTTTTCCTGTTTCTTGAGGTAGGCTTCTATAGCTATAAACGTCCCTCTTAGAACTGCTTTTGCCACATCTCATAGGTTTTGGATCATCGTGTTTTTGTTGTCATTTGTCTCTAGGTATTTTTTGATTTCCTCTTTGATTTCCTCAGTGATTTCTTGGTTATTTAGTACCGTACTGTTTAGCCTCCATGCGTTTGTGTTTTTTACATGTTTTTCCCAGTAATTCATTTCTAATCTCATAGCGCTGTGGTCATAAAAGATGCTTGATATGATTTCAATTTTCTTAAATTTACTGAGGCTTGATTTGTGACCCAAGATGTGGTCTATCTTGGGGACTCTTCCATGAGCACTTGAGAAGAAAGTGTAATCTGCTGTTTTTGGATGGAATGTCCTATAAATATCAATTAAATCTATCTGGTCTATTGTGTCATTTAAAGCTTGGGTTTCCTTATTTCTTTTCACTTTGGAAGATCTGTCCATTGGTGTAAGTGAGGTATTAAAGTCACCCACTATTGTGTTACTGTCGATTTCCTCGTTTATAGCTGTTAGCAGTTGCCTTATGTATTGAGGTGCTCCTATGTTGGGTGCATATATATTTATAATTGCTATATCTTCTTCTTGGATTGATCCCTTCATCATTAGGTAGTGTCCTTCCTTGTCTCTTGTAACATTCTTTATTTTTAAGTCTATTTTATCTGATAGGAGTATTGCTACTCCAGCTTTCTTTAGATTTCCATTTGCATGGAATATCTTTTTCCATCCCCTCACTTTCAGTCTGTATGTGTCCCTAGGTCTGAAGTGGCTCTCTTGTAAGCAGCATATATATGGGTCTTGTTTCTGTATCCATTCAGCAAGCCTATGTCTTTTGGTTGTAGCATTTAATCCAGTCACGTTTAAGGTAATTATTGATATGTATGTTCCTATGACCATTTTCTTATTGTTTTGGGTTTGTTTTTGTAGGTCCTTTTCTTCTCTTGTGTTTCCCACTTAGGGAAGTTCCTTTAGCATTTGTTGTACAGCTGGTTTGGTGGTGCTGAATTCTGTTAGGTTTGGCTTCTCTGTAAAGCTTTTGATTTCTCCACCGAATCTGAATGAGATCCTTGCTGGGTAGAGTATTCTTGGTTGTATGTTCTTCCCTTTCATCACTTTAAGTATATCATGCCACTCCCTTCTGGCTTGTAGAGTTTCTGCTGAGAAATCAGCTGTTAACCTTATGGGAGTTCCCTGTATGTTATTTGTCATTTTTCCCTTGCTGATTTCAATAATTTTTCTTTGTCTTTAATTTTTGCCAATTTGATTACTATGTGTCTCGGCGTGTTTCTCTTTGGGTTTATCCTGTATGGGACTCACTGCGCTTCCTGGACTTGGGTGGCTATTTCCTTTCCCATGTTAGGGAAGGTTTCGACTATAATCTCTTCAAATATTTTCTCTGGTCCTTTGTCTCTCTCTTCTCCTTCTGGGACCCCTATAATGCGAATGTTGTTGTGTTTAATGTTGTCCCAGAGATCTCTTAGGCTGTCTTCATTTCTTTTCATTCTTTTTTCTTTAGTCTGTTCCGCAGCAGTGAATTCCACCATTCTGTCTTCCAGGTCACTTATCCGTTCTTCTGCCTCAGTTATTCTGCTATTGATTCCTTCTAGTGTAGTTTTCATTTCAGTTATTGTATTGTTCATCTCTGTTTGTTTGTTCTCTAGTTCTTCTAGGTCTTTACTAAACATTTCCTTATTTTATTTTATTTTTTTTTTGCGGTACGCGGGCCTCTCACTGTTGTGGCCTCTCCCGTTGTGGAGCACAGGCTCTGGACGCGCAGGCTCAGCGGCCATGGCTCACAGGTCCAGCCGCTCCACAGCATGTGGGATCTTCCCAGACCGGCACATGATACTGTGTCCCCTGCATCGGCAGGTGGACTCTCAACTACTGCGCCACCAGGGAAGCCCTGTTAAACAGTTCTTGCATCCTCTCAATCTTTGCCTCCATTCTTTTTCCGAGGTCCTGGATCATCTTCACTATCATTATTCTGAATTACTTTTCTGGAAGGTTGCCTATCATCACTTCATTTAGTTGTTTTTCTAGGGTTTTATCTTGTTTCTTCATCTGGTACATAGCCCTCTGCCTTTTCATCTTGTCTATCTTTCTGTGAATGTCTCCCATGTATACATGTTATTAAACTTGTGTTTGATTTTCTCCTATTAATTTGTTTCATGTTAATTTAATTCTTAGACCAGCCAGAGGAACCTAGAAGGACAGAGGAAAATTTCTTCCCGCCCAACACCAGTAAGTAAAGATTTGTTCAAAAACAAAATTCTTCAAAATAACTGACCAGTACTCCTCAAAACTGTCAGGGTCATCAAAAACAAGGAAATTCTGAGAAACTGTTGAGGCCAAAAGGAGCCTAGGAGACATGACTGCTAAATATAATGTGATGTCCTGGATGTGATCCTGGGACAGAAAAAGGAAATAAAGTAAAAACTAAGGAAATCAGAGTAAAATGTGGATTTTGATTAACAATCATGTATCTAGATTGGTTTATTAGCTGTGATAAATGTACCATACTAATGTATAAGATGTTAATAATTGGGGAAACTGGGCATGAGAGATATGGAAACTTTCTGTACTATCTTAATAATTTTTGTGTAAATCTAAAAATATCCCCCCAAAATAAAGCTTAATTTTTAAAAATCTTAGTAGATGCAGCCAAAGTAGGGCTCATAAGGAAAATTTATAGCATTACATGCTTGTATTACAAAAACAAAGGTCTCACATCAAAAATCTAAGCTTCTATTTTAAGACACCAGAAAAACAGCAAAATAAAAACAAGGCATGTAAAAGGAAGGAAATAATAAAGATAATAGCAGAAATCAATGAAATTTAAAATTGGAAAACAACAGAGAAAATCAATAAAAGTACAAATGGATCTTTGAAAAGATCAATAAAATTGATGAACATCTACAAGACTGACAAAGAAAAACAACGATGCAAATTACAGATATCAGGAATTAAAGAGATGATAATACTACAGATATACAAGATACTAAGAAAATAATAAGAACAACTCTAAACACAAAGATTCAGCAATGTAGATGAAATGGACCAAGTTCTCAAAATCCACAAGCTACCAAAACTCAGCCAACAGGAAATTTATAACCTGCATAATCCTATAACTACTATTCAAGAATTTGAATTTGCAGTTAAAAGCCTCTAAAAAAATAAGTGTCTGAGCCCACATGGTTTCCCTGGAAAATTTTTCTAGACATTTAAAGAAGAAATGATACTAATTCAACACAAACTGTTTCAGAAAATAGAATAAGAGGGAGGAGAATGCCTTCAAAAAATGCAGCGAAAGGACCTAGGTGAATTTGCTCTTAAGACAATGAAAATGTGGGCAAAACAACTAAAACCAACCATTTCAGAACTCTAACAATTATCCAAAGACAAAGAACAAAATAAAAATCATTAACCCAGGACAAACTACTGAGGTCTGTGACATTTTTAACTTGTCATAATTCCCATACCCCTTTCACCCCAGCTCAGTGTTGTGGTAGCCAAAAGCCAGGAACACTGCAGACAATGGAGAAAACAGACTTCTTTTTAGCTCCCTTAAAAGCACTATCCCCAGAGCACAGTCAATATTTTGTCTGAACTCGAAACAACCTGGGAAAACCTGTATTATTAGTGTGGTGGATATTTGATTTCACTCAGAGTTCAGCTCAGCCCAGCCAGGCATGGGTATGAGGGGCGGGAAGAGGTAGGGGGCTACTTCCAGAGTATTACTGAAACAATAGGAAAGTGCTGGCAACAAATCAGATGCTTAAGGCTATGATTTCAGTTTGGGCAAATAAGATCCTGGTCTAGAACTTAAAAACAATGTTAGGACAACTAAATGACTATAGGAAAATTTGAAAACCTCTGACATATTCCTGGGAATATAAATCTCTGCCATACCAGGAAAGACCTGAAAAAGGAGAATGGACTAGTCATTCAATTCTGGCTGGATTTGAGTTCCTGGGCAAGCAGGAAGTAAATTCAAAGGATATCTTGCAAACTGAAGCCTGAAGGTATGCCTTCTCACAGAGATTTTCTTGACGACGACAACCAGACAAGGCATTTAATAAAATATTCTGACCAATTATTGGTTCACCACTAACTGTACTGGCCCAGGTGTGAACCCTAGCATACCAGGCTTTAAAAATTTTTTTTAGAAATTTTTTACCTAGCAAAGAACTCAATGGCTAGCAAAGAACTCAGGGAATACAGAATTAGTAAAGGAAAATCACTAAACAAATAAACAGAGAGACCTTCAAGATGGCAGAGGAGTAAGATGTGGAGATCACCTTCCTCCCCACAAATACATCAGAAATACATCTACATGTGGAACAACTCCTACAGAACACCTACTGAACACTGGCAGAAGACCTCAGACTTCCCAAAAGGCAAGAAACTCCCCATGTACCTGGGTAGGGCCAAAGAAAAAAGAGAAAACAGAGACAAAAGAGTAGGGAAAGGGCCTGCAGCACTGGGAGGGAGCTGTGAAGGAGGAAAAGTTTCCACACACTAGGAAGCCCCTTCACTGGTGGAGATGGGGGGTGGCGGGCGGGAAGCTTCGGAGCCACGGAGGAGAGAACAGCAACAGGGGTACAGAGGGCAAAGCAGAAAGATTCTCGCACAGAGGATCAGTGCCGACCAGCACTCACCAGCCTGACAGGCTTCTCTGCTCACCCACCAGGGCGGGGATGGGGGTGGGGGCTGGGAGCTGAGACTCTGGATTTGGAGGTCAGATCCCAGGGAGAGAACTGGAGTTGGCTGCGTGAACAGCCTGAAGGGGACTGGTGCGCCACAGCTAGCCCGCATGGAGCCAGCAGATCAAATATCCAAAATCAAATCGATGTACCCTGCATCTCTGGAATACCTGAATGGACAACAAATCATCCCAAAATTGAGGCGGGGGACTTTGGAAGCAACTGTAGACTTCGGGTTTCCTTTCTGCATGTAATATGTTTCTGGTTTTACGTTTATCTTAGTTTAATATTTAGAGTTTATTACCATTGGTAGATTTGTTTATTGATTTGGTTGCTCTCTTCCTTTTTAATTTTGTAATATATAGAAATATATACTGTTTTCCTTTTTCTCTTTTTGTGAGTGTGTATGTATATACTTCTTTGATTTTGTCTGTATAGCTTTGCTTTTACCATTTGTCCTAGGGTTCTGTCTGTCCTTTTTTTTTTTCTTAGCATAGTTTTTAGCGCTTGTTATCATTGGTGGATTTTTTTAATGGTTTGGTTGCTCTTTCTTTCTTTCTTTCCTTTTTTTATGAATTTAAATTTTTTTTAATTTTAATAATATATATTTTTCTTTTAATGCCTTTATTTTATTTTATTAGTTTTTTCTTTCTTCCTTTTTTGTCCTCCCTTTTCCTCTGAGCCGTGTGGCTGACAGGGTCTTGGTGCTCCAGCCGGGTGTCAGGCCAGTGCCTCTGAGATGGGAGAGCGGAGTTCAGGACATTGGTCCACCAAAGACCTCCCAGCTCCACATAATATCAAATGGCGAAAGCTCTCCCAGAGATCTACATCTCAACGTTAAGACCCAGCTCCACTCAATGACCAGCAAGTTACAGTGCTGGACACCCTATGCCAAAAGACTAGCAAAACAGGAAAACAACCCCACCCATTAGCAGAGAGGCTGCCTAAAATCATAATAAGGTCATAGATACCCCAAAACACACCACGAGACACGATCCTGCCCACCAGAAAGACAAGATCCAGCCTCATCCACCAGAACGTAGGCACCAGTCCCCTCACCAGGAAGCCTACAAAACCCACTGAACCAACCTTAGCCACTGAGGGCAGACACCAAAAACAACAGACACTATGAACCTGCAGCCTGTGAAAAGGAGACCCCAAACATGGTAAGTTAAGCAAAATGAGAAGACAGAGAAACACACAGCAGATGAAGGACCAAGGTAAAAATATTAAATGGAAAAAATACTAAAAGCAGCAAGGGAAAAACAACAAATAACACACAAGGGTATCGCCATAATGTTAACAGCTGATCTTTCAGCAGAAACTCTGCAAGCCACAAGAGAGTGGCAGGACATATTTAAAGTGATGAAGGGGAAAAACCTACAACCAAGATTACTCTACCCAGCAAGGATCTCATTCAGATTCGAAGGAGAAATTAAAACCTTTACAGACAAGCAAAATCTAAGAGAATTCACCACCAGCAAACCAGTTTTACAACAAATGCTAAATGAACGTCTCTAGGCAGGAAACACAAGAGAAGGAAAAGACCTACAATAACAAACCCCAAACATTTAAGAAAATGGTAATAGTAACATACATATCGATAACTGCCTTAAATGTAAATGGATTAAATGCTCCAACCGAGAGACACAGACCGCCTGAATGGATACAAAAACAAGACCCATATATATGCTGCCTACAAGAGACCCACTTCAGACCTAGGGACACATACAGACTGAAAGTGAGGGGATGGAAAAAGATATTCCATGCAAATGGAAATCAAAAGAAAGCTCAAGTAGCAATTCTCATATCAGACAAAATAGACAAGAGACACAGAATGACACTACATAATGATCAAAGCATCAATCCAAGAAGAAGATACAACATTTGTACATATTTATGCACCCAACATAGGAGCACCTCAATACATAAGGCAAATGCTAACAGCCATAAAAGGGGAAATCAGCAGTAACACAATCACAACAGGGGACTTTAACACTCCACTGTCACCAATGGACAGATCATCCAAAATGAAAATAAATAAGGAAACACAAGCTTTAAATGATACATTAAACGAGATGGACTTAATTGATATTTATAGGACACTCCATCCAAAAACAACAGAATACACTTTCTTCTCAAGTGCTTATGGAACATTCTCCAGGATAGATCATACCTTGGGTCACAAATCAAGCTTTGGTAAATTTAAGAAGACTGAAATCGTATCAAGTAATATTTCCGACCACAACACTATGAGACTAGATAACAATTACAGGAAAAAATCTATAAAAAATACAAACAAATGGAGGCTAAACAATACACTACTAAATAACCAAGAGATCACTGAAGAAATCAAAGAGGAAATCAAAAATACCTAGAAACAAATGACAATGTAAACTCAACGACCTAAAACCGATGTGATGCAGCAAAAGCAGCTCTAAGACGGAAGTTTATAGCAATACAATCTTACTTCAAGAAACATCTCAAATAAACAACTTAACTTTATACCTAAAGCAATTAGAGAAAGGGGAAGAAAAAAACCCCAAAGTTAGCAGAAGGAAAGAAATCATAAAAATCATATCAGAAATAAATGAAAAAGAAATGAAGGAAACAATAGCAAAGATCAATAAAACTAAAAGCTGGTTCTTTGAGAAGATAAACAAAACTGATAAACCATTAGCCAGGCTCATCAAGAAAAAAAGGGAGAAGACTCAAATCAATAGAATTACAAATTAAAAAGGAGATGTAACAACTGACACTGCAGACATACAAAGAATCATGAGAGATTACTACAAGCACCTATATGCCAATAAATGGACAACCTGGAAGAAATGGACAAATTCCTAGAAAAGCAAAATCATCCAAGACTGAACCAGAAAGAAACAGAAAATATAAACAGACCAATCAAAAGCACTGAAACTGAGATTAAAAGATCTTCCAAGAAACAAAAGCCCAGGAGGACTAGATGTCTTCACTGGAGAATTCTATCAAATATTTAGAGAAGAGCAAACACCTATCCTTCTCAAATTCTTCCAAAATATAGCAGAGGTAGGAAGATTCCCAAACTCATTGTAGGAGGCCACCATCACCCTGATACCAAAATCAGACAGAGATGTCACAAAGAAAGAAAACTACAGGCCAATATCACTGACGAACATAGATGCAAAAATCCTGAACAAAATACTAGCAAACAGATTCCAGCAGCACATTAAAAGGATCATACACCGTGATCAAGTGGGGTTTATCCCTGGAATGCAAGTATTCTTCAATATATGCAAATCAATCAATGTGATACACCATTTTAACAAACTGAAGGAGAAAAACCATATGATCATCTTAATAGATGGTGAAAAAGCTTTTGACAAAATTCAACACCAATTTATGATACAAGCCCTCCAGAAAGTAGGCATAGAGGGAACTTACCTCAACATAACAAAGGCCATGTATGACAAACCTACAGCTAACATCATTCTCAATGGTGAACAACTGAAACCATTTCCAGTAAGATCAGGAACAAGACAAGGTTGCCCACTCTCACCATTACTATCCAACATAGTTTTGGAAGTTTTAGCCACAGCAATCAGGGAAGAAAAAGAAATAAAAGGAATCCAAATCAGAAAAGAAGTAAAATTGTTACTGATTGCAGGTGACATGAAACCATACATAGAGAATCCTAAAGATGCTACCAAAAAACTACTAGAGCTAGTCAATGAATTTGGTAAAGTGGCAGGATGCAAAATTAATGCACAGAAATCTCTTCCATTCCTATACACTAATGATGAAGAATCTGAAAGAGAAATTAAGGCAACAGTCCCATTTACCATTGTAACAAAAGAATAAAATACCTAGGAATCAATCTACCTAAGGAGACAAAACACCTGTATGCAGAAAACTATAAGGCACTGATGAAAGAAATTAAAGATGATACAAATAGATGGAGAGATATACCGTGTTCTTGGATTGGAATAATCAACATTGTGAAAATGACTCTACTACCCAAAGCAATCTACAGATTCAATGCAATCCCTAACAAACTACCAATGGCATTTTTCACAGAACTAGAACAAAAAACTTCACAATTTTTGTGGAAACACAAAAGACCCCGAATAGCCAAAACAATCTTGAGAAAGAAAAACAGAGCTGGAGGAATCAGGCTCCCTGACTTCAGACTATACTACAAAGCTACAGTAATCAAGACAGTATGGTACTGGCACAAAAACAGAAATATAGATCAATGGAACACAACAGAAAGCCCAGAGGTAAACCCACGCACATATGGTCACCTTATCTTTGACAAAGGAGGCAAGAATACAGTGGAGAAAAGACAGCCTCTTCAATAAGTGGTGCTGGGAAAACTGGACAGCTACAGGTGAAAGAATGAAATTAGAACACTCCTTAACACCATACACAAAAATAAACTCAAAATGGATTAAAGACCTAAATGTAAGGCCAGACACTATCAAACTCTTAGAGGAAAACATGGGCAGAACACTCTATGACATAAATCACAGCAAGATCCTTTTTGACCCACCTCCTAGAGAAATGGAAATAAAAACAAAGTAAACAAATGGGACCTAATGAAACTTAAAAGCTTTTGCACAGCAAAGGAAACCATAAACAAGACCAAAAGACAACCCTCAGAATGCAAGAAAATATTTGCAAATGAAGCAACTGAAAACAGATTAATCTCCAAAACATACAAGCAACTCATGCAGTTCAATATCAAAAAAACAAACAAC
>NW_021703779.1:46860410-46893971 GCF_005190385.1 Monodon monoceros
AAACATACAAGCAACTCATGCAGTTCAATATCAAAAAAACAAACAACTGCATCCAAAAACAGGCAGAAGACCTAAATAGACATTTCTCCAAAGAAGATATACAGATTGCCAGCAAACACATGAAAGAATGCTCAACATCATTAATCATTAGAGCAATGCAAATCAAAAGTACAATGAGATATAATCTCACACCGGTCAGAATGGCCATCATCAAAAATTCTACAAACAATAAATGCTGGAGAGGGTGTGGAGAAAAGGGAACCCTCTTGCACTTTGGTGGGAATGTGAATTGATACAGCCACTATGGATAACAGTGTGGAGGTTCCTTAAAAAACTAAAAACAGAACTACCATATGACCCAGCAATCCCACTACTGGTCATATACCCTGAGAAAACTGTAATTCAAAGAGTCATGTACCAAAATATTCATTGCAGCTCTATTTACAATAGCCAGGACATGGAAGCAACCTAAGTGTCCATCAACAGATGAATGGATAAAGAAGATGTGGCACATATGTACAATGGACTATTACTCAGCCATAAAAAGGAACAAAACTGAGTTATTTATAGTGAGGTGGATGGACCTAGAGACTGTTATACAGAGTGAAGTAAGAAAGAGAAAAACAAATACTGTATGCTAATACATATATATGGAATCTAAAAAAAAAAAAAAGAAGAAGAAAGAAAAAAATGATCAGAAGAGCCTAGGGGGAAGACAGGAATAAAGACGCCGACCTACTAGAGAATGTACTTGAGGATACGGGGAGGAGGAAGGGTAAGCTGGGACAAAGTGAGACAGTGGCATGGACATATATACACTACCAACTGTAAAATAGATAGCTAGTGGGAAGTAGCCGCATAGCAGAGGGAGATCAGCTCAGTGCTTTGTGACCACCTAGAAGGGTGGGATAGGGATGGTGGGAGGGAGGGAGATGCAAGAGGGAAGAGATATGGGGACATATGTATATGTATAACTGATTCACTTTTTTTATAAAGCAGAAACTAACACACCATTGTAAAGCAATTATAATCCAATAAAGATGTTGAAAAAGAAAAACAACGCAAGCTGTGGTACATCCATAGCATGGAATATTACTCAGCAACTAAAAGGAATAAGCTATTATAACACAAAATAACTTAAATAATCCCAAAGACAATGTTATGAGTCAAAAAACCAATCTCAAAAGGCATGTTTTTACCATGAGATCCCATGGTTGACTAGAAAGAAGCAGTGTGGTGTAAGTGCCTGACAATTAGCTTTTTTGATTCTAATAAGAAAGTGCCTGACATTAAGCTTTTGATTGCTGAGGTATATACATTTCAAAGAAATCCATCTCAAATAAGCCCATTGCCAGCTATACAACTATATAAAGAGCCAGGCCACCCCACCCATGAAGTTTCCCTTTTAGAAAGCCCTGGTTGACCTAGATAACTGATCATTTGAGTGACCCTGCTTTTCCCTCCCTGTGCTTTAATTCCCACTCTCACTCTCAATAAACAGTGAACTTGTGAAACCCTAGGTACCCCACCCTCAACCAGAATAAAGTAAGAACCCCAGATCTGCTAGTGCGCGCTGTTGCTCTCTAGTATGTACTCCTGTTTCCCACCTCCTGACCAAACCTCTTGCTATGTGGCCCACACGATGTGTACTCCCCAGGACCTGTGAATAATAAACCTTGTTTTTTCAAACTTCCCCAGCCTTTTCCAGCTTCTATGGGTTGCCTGCATTCCTTGGTTTGTGGCCCTTCTCCTCCATCTTCAAAGCCAGCAATGCTGCATCTCTCTGACACTGCTTCCTTCCTATCTTTTCTTCTGCCTCTCTCTTCTACTTTAGAGGACCCTTGTGATTACACTGGGCCCACTCAGATAATCCAGGATATCTCCCTATCTTAAAATGTTGATTAGCATCTTAAATTCCATGTACAACCTCAATTACCTTTTGCCATATAATTGAACATAGTCACAGGTTGCAGGGATTTGCACATGGATGTCTTTGAGGGGGGGGACCATTTTTCTGCCTATCACAAATTCTGTTGAGATCTCACATATACCCTTACAGTTCACCCTCAACCCCACCTTGACTATGCACAAGTAACCAAGTAAGTCTGACCTGATTAACAACTTCTTTATTAAGTTGAGACTGATCCTCTCTTTTTACAAATTCAAAGATGTACAGTTTTTCTAATAGTCTCGTAATAAATGAAGATCTCTTACATCAGATAGAACATAACTTTACTTTTAAGATTATCTTTGTTAAGCAATAAACTCCTCAACAAACTCCAAATGCTAGACCAGCAGTTCCCATTGACTACCAACATTTCAAAAACTTATTTTGGGGATTTAAACTGGGTTTCCAGGTATTTGTTTTCCAAATGAAAACATAACACTCATCTGCTCTCCAAAATCTATCACCTATCATCATTATTTCATAAAAGAACATTCAGCACCAACAAAATGGAAAAGAACCTCAGAATAATGTATACTTCTTTAAATCACCTTAGCTTAATAAAAAATAAGTTAATTATTGTTATTTTTCTAATTTTGCTGATCTTTGACCAGTTTTTTTTAATCACTTTTAAGATTGATTTACCTGTTGCAACTGTGCCACTGTCCACATGTGTCAAGGACTGGGGACGGCTTCGAAGTTTGCTTTTGAAAGATCTTGGTCTACGTGGTGATGCAGGTGGTAGAGGAATTTCTGATGATTGGACTTTGCCATCTTTAATTGCCCGAAGGCGTTCATAGAGCTCCTGTAGCTCCTTATTCTGCTGGGTTTGAAGATTTACCACCTCCTGAATGTGTCTGAAGGAAAATCATGCAGAAAGCGTTTTAATGGCACAGGCACCATACAGATGAGCCAAGGAACTCTACCAGTACAAGTAAGGTTTAACAAGGAATTTAGATTAAGAATGTGGAAATACAGAATATTTTCACAATTTTAAGATTTTCAATGCCTTCCTAAGTGTGACATTAAACTAATCAGACATAAACAAAAAGCTCAATAAATTGACAAAAATGAATTTCTAAAACTTCAATACAGTAAAAAATAATTTAAAAAATTAAAGTCTCGGGCTTCCCTGGTGGCGCAGTGGTTGAGAGTTCGCCTGCCGATGCAGGGGACACGGGTTCGTGCCCCAGTCCAGGAAGATCCCACATGCTGCGGAGCAGCTGGGCCCGCGAGCCATGGCCACTGAGCCTGCGCGTCCGGAGCCTGTACTCCGCAACGGGAGAGGCCACAACAGTGAGAGGCCCGCATACCGCAAAAAAAACAACAAAAAAATTAAAGTCTCATAGTACTGATAATATTAACCTTTTCTTTATTATATGTTGCAAGTATAAACAGGAAAAAAATTTGTAACATATAGTAAAAGGTTAATATTCAGAATATATAAATAGCTCCTAAAAATCAATAAGAAAAAAAGAAACAACTTTATAGAAAAAGGGGGAAGGAGTATGAAAAGGTGACTCCAAAGAAGAGGAAATACAAGTAGCCAATAAATATGAGATGATGCACATCCTTAGTATTAATTAGAACACAAATTTTTTAACATCTTAATTGCAGTATAATTGTTTTACAATGGTGTGTTAGTTTCTGCTGTATAACAAAATGAATCAGCTATACATATACATGCAACCCCATATCTCCTCCCTCTTCTGTCTCCCTCCCACCCTCCCTATCCCACCCCTCTAGGTGGTCACAAAGCACCTAGCTGATCTCCCTGTGCTATGTGGCTGCTTCCCACTAGCTACCTATTTTACATTTGGTAGTGTATATATGTCCATGCCACTCTCTCACTTCGTCCCAGCTTACCCTTCCCCCTCCCCGTGTCCTCAAGTCCATTCTCTACGTCTGCGTCTTTATTCCTATCCTGCCCCTAGGTTCTTCAGAACCATTTCTTTTCTTTTAGATTCCATATATATGTGTTAGCATACATAGAACACAGATTTTTTAAACTATTTTTTATTCATCTGATTGGAATAAAATGAAAAGAATCAATAATATCCAGTCTAATCTTGTTAAGGTGTGGGAAAACAGGCACTTTCATATATTTCTGTTTGGTGTGTAAAATGGTATATCTACACTGGATGACAATTTTAAATGTACAAACCTTTTAACCCAGCAATTCCACTTTTAGGTATCTATCCTACAAAAATACTAACATAAGTATGTAAAAATATAAGGATGTTGCCTTCAACATTTTTTACATAAGCAAAATATGGGATAAAACTGAAATGCCCATTAAGGAGAGATTAAATAAACTTTAAATGGCTATATGCTATTCCAATGTATGGAATAAAGATTATTTGTGCAAACATGAATATGAAGAGGAGACAATGTTAAGTCAAAAAATTGTAGAGTAACATATATTATGATCCCACTTTTATAAAACTCAAAAACTATATACTTGTAAATGCAAGAAAAATGACAGGCAAGATATATACCAAATAGTTCATAGTGGTCGCCTCTGAGAAATGAGATTAGGGCATGAGAAATAGGAGACTGGTTTGTGTGCATTTTTACTGTTGTGATATTATGTTTTATAATAAAAAAGATATATTTGGTCTTTGTCCCTGTTCTTGGCACACAGCTCCTAAAATCCTTGTAACTTCCTAAGTGATAAGAGCAATGGGAGAATCTTTTGTTATAATATTTGGTCTTTTGTCCTCAAATAGCTCCAGTTCCTGAAATAGTTCCAGGGTGATAAAGGTAAAAGGAGTGTCTCATTATTCAAAACAAGCCCCTCTGATCACGAAGTGACTTTTGGATAGCCCCTAACGATGGGTACCTCTAAGGAGGGGAATAAGGATGGAAGTTGAATTAATCACCAATGGCCAACGATTTAATCAATCATGCCTATGTAATGAAGCTTCCATAAAAATCCGTGAACTACAGGGGTTCTAAGAGCTTCTAGGTCAGTGAAGACATGAGGCGCTGGGAGAGTGGCACTTCTGGGAGGCCATGAAGTTCCATGCCCCTTCCCCTATACCTTGCCATCTGGCTGTTCTTGAGTTGTATCCTTTTATAATAAACCAATAATCTAGTAAGGAAACTGTTTTCCTGAGCTCTGTAAGCCACTCTAGCAAGGTAATCAAACCTGGGGAGGGGTTTGTGGGAACCTCTGATTTATAACAGGTTGGTAAGAAGCATAGGTAACACTACCTGGACTCGTGATGGGCATCTGAAAGGAGGCAGTCTTGTGGGACTGAGCCCTTAGCCTGTGGGATCTGATGCTATCTTTGTAGATTCCAACCATAAATTTTTTCCATCATTAAAATTTCACCAATCCAAAATTAGTTACCAATCAAATACTTAGCTCTATAAAACCCAAGGCAATCAAAATTTGTGACAAAAGAGAAGCAGTCCTTACTTTTCTCGTAATCTTTGAAGCTCCACCTTTAAGTCCTCATCCTCTACTTCTGACTCATCATCACTGCTCATTGGGGAAGACGGTGAATAGAAGAGTGAGCTCTGTGTTTGAACATAGGCTTTTTCTTCACGGAGTGGTAAGCACTCTTCTCTCTCTGGACCAGCCTTTGCCACTGATTTCCCTCTGCCACCAAGAGTGGCTGAAAATTCACTATTAGAGGTAGGCTGCATCCCAGCAGTAAGTATCTCTCTCTCTTTAAACAACAGTTCAGATCCAGACTGCATGCTACTTCCTGTGGCTGAATTTTCTTCCAATTCCTTTTCTGGAGTCATCAAAGATACATCAGTCTCACAAGCCGTACGGAAAGATGAGAAGTTGTCAGCTTGTTTGGGAATTCTTTTATCTTCTTTTAAGGTTTCCTGAAGAGCTTGTAACTTCTGAGAAGAAAGTGAAGGTTGCAGATTGTGTGTGGCAGGTTCCATTTCTACCAATTGAGACTTTGCTGTTTTAGTAAAGGCTAAAGCTTCTTCACTAGGCTGGCTTGTCATTTTATTGAATGCTGGTATGTGTTCTATTCCAGAAGACGTCACTTTCACTGACTGCTGCTGAGGAACTGTAATCACCTGAAATACAAAAAGGCAAAGGTGGCTGGCTCTGCCTAACCAAAGAGTAAACCCACAAAGAAATTCAATATCAATATATGGCACAGACAATTGGATGGTCTTCTGTAATGTACAAACGCTGATAATACCAAAACTAAAAAATCCCATCTATACTTGCCATATTAAAAGCTTTGCAATTGGGCCCTTTGCAAAGAGAATTGGCTTCATATTGCTCAAATAAAATTCTGCAATTAAAAAACATTCCATATGTACACCTAAAACTAACACAATATTGTAAATCATCTATACTTCAAATAAAAAATAAAATGAGGGCTTCCCTGGTGGCGCAGTGGTTGAGAGTCCACCTGCCGATGCAGGGGATGCGGGTACATGCCCCGGTCCAGGAAGATCCCACGTGCCGCGGAGCAGCTGGGCCCATGAGCCATGGCCGCTGAGCCTGCGCGTCCGGAGCCTGTGCTCCGCAACGGGAGAGGCCACAACAGTGAGAGGCCCACATACCGCAAAAAAAAAAAAAAGAAAAAAATTCAATTGCCAAGATTCTAAAGGACATGAAATTAGATTTATAAAAAGATGACCCAACCACCCACCAAAAAATGATGACCCATTTCTGTGCTCCGGTCCAGCTACTAAAATCCTCATTTCTTTAGACTCGCCTTTAGTGGATGGCTACAGAAGGTGACAGGATGCATATAAGGGGAAAAATTAAATACGATAATGATCTACATTTAAAATAATTACCATCTACAGACATAGATCTTCAATGCTGTTACCTTTTATAATGCCTTTGTAGATAATGATTTAACCAAAGACACAAACCTGGAACCGACCCCGCTGAAATGTTCCACTCATTGCTTTACATCTACTGAAAGCCCTAGCATCAGCTGTGGACTCTCCTGTCAGAGGAATGGGGTCAGGAGCAACTGGTGATCTCGTATCTTCTGTATCCACTGCAAGTTTTGCCAAATTGTAAGCAGAAAGGAGAAAATTGCTTGTTAAGACAACATTTGTTTACATTACCAAAAATGAAGAAAAGTAGAAAAAGCTTAACTCCTGCTAGACAATTAAAAAAGTGTTAATGTAATAAGCAACACTGTAGAAGTCCCTAATTCTGAATCAGACATTGCAAGATTTATCCCGAGACTTAGTATCTATATGAAATGAATACTTTAAAATCAAATTAGTTACAAAAGGAAAAATAAAATGGCAATGACATTAATGGGACGTGTCACATACATGGGCTACATGGAAAAAGTGGCAAGATTTGTGTATGAACAACAACAAAAAGAAACAAAAGTAATGAAAAATGATGTTACCTAGTCTATGTCCCTGACTGTAAGCACACTACCTTGACGGACTTTTGATCTCTTGAAAAAGCTGGTTGACTGCCGTAGCCTGTATGCCCAGCTTTTTAATTTGCGACTCCAGGATTTCTTGCTAATAGGATTTTTGAGACTAGGACAAGTAAAGCTTAGGCCAAAATATCCACCTCCTGTCTGCAGATGAATGGCTCCACCGCTTGACACAGCAGCAGGATAGGCCTCTGGATCCCCTGGAAGTGAAGCATCTGGGGACATCTCCTAATGGAGACAAAAAGAGGAAAACCAAAATGGTAGTAATTTAGGTGAGGTGGAGCAACTGTTTCTACCACTGGAGTTTCTTGTATGGACTAATCAGTAATCAAAAATAGAATGCTATATCCTAAAGGAACTTCTCTAGGCAGAAAACACAAGAGAAGGAAAAGACCTACAATAACAAACCCAAAACAATTAAGAAAATGGGAATAGGAACATACATATCGATAATTACCTAAATGTAAATGGATTAAATGCTCCAACCAAAAGACATAGACTGGCTGAATGGATACAAAAACAAGACCCATATATATGCTGCCTACAAGAGACCCACTTCAGACCTGGGAGATATACAGACTGAAAGTGAGCGGAGAGAAAAAGATATTCCATGCAAATGGAAATCTAAAGAAAGCTGGAATAGCAATATTCATATCAGACAAAATAGACTTCAAAACAAAGACTATTACAAGAGACAAAGAAGGACACTACATAATGATCAAGGGATCAACCCAAGAAGAAGATATAACAATTGCAAATATTTATGCACCCAACATAGAAGCAGCTCAACACATGAGGCAAATACTAACAGCCATAAAAGGGGAAATCGACAGTAACACAATCATAGTAGGGGACTTTAACACCCCACTTTCACCAATGGACAGATCATCCAAAATGAAAATAAATAAGGAAACACAAGCTTTAAATGATACATTAAATGACATGGACTTAATTGATATTTGCAGGACACTCCATCCAAAAACAACAGAATACATTTTCTTCTCATGTGCTCATGGAACATTCTCCAGGATAGATCATATCTTGGGTCACAAATCAAGCCTTGGTAAATTTAAGAAAATCGAAATCATATCAAGTATCTTTTCTGACCAAAACGCTATGAGACTAGATACCAATTATGGGGAAAAAATCTATAAAAAATACAAACACATGGAGGCTAAACAATACACTACTAAATAACCAAGAGATCACTGAAGAAATCAAACAGGAAATCAAAAAATACCTAGAAACAAATGACAATGAAAACACGACGACCCAAAACCTACAGGATGCAGCATAAACAGTTCTAAGAGGGAAGTTTAT
This sequence comes from Monodon monoceros, assembly GCF_005190385.1. Taxonomy (NCBI): domain Eukaryota; kingdom Metazoa; phylum Chordata; class Mammalia; order Artiodactyla; family Monodontidae; genus Monodon; species Monodon monoceros. Next base: position 46,869,072 of record NW_021703779.1, read on the forward strand.
AGCTATACAAACCTACCTTAAAAAACAAGAAACATCTCAAATAAACAATGTAACCTTACACCTAAAGCAATTACAGAAAGAAGAACAAAAAAATCCCAAGTTAGCAGAAGGAAAGAAATCATAATGCTCAAATCAGAAATAAATGAAAAAGAAATGAAGGAAACGATAGCAAAGATCAATAAAACTAAAAGCTGGTTCTTTGAGAAGATAAACAAAATAGATAAACCATTAGCCAGACTCATCAAGAAAAAAAGGGAGAAGACTCAAATCAATAGAATTAGAAATGAAAAGGGAGAAGTAACAACTGAAACTACAGAAATACAAAGGATCATGAGAGATTACTACAAGCAACTCTATGCCAGTAAAATGGACAACCTGGAAGAAATGGACAAATTCTTAGAAAGGCACCACCTTCCAAGACTGAACCAGGAAGAAACAGAAAATATGAACAGTCCAATCACAAGCACTGAAATTGAAACTGTGATTAAAAATCTTCCAACAAACAAAAGCCCAGGACCAGATGGCTTCACAGGCAAATTCTATCAAACATTTAGAGAAGAGCTAACACCTATCGTTCTCAAACTCTTCCAAGATATAGCAGCGGGAGGAACACTCCCAAACTCATTCTACGAGGCCACCATCACTCTGATACAAAAACCAGACAAGGATGTCACAAAAAAAGAAAACTACAGGCCAATATCACTGATGAATATAGATGCAAAAATCCTCAACAAAATACTAGCAAACAGAATCCAACAGCACATTAAAAGGATCATACACCATGATCAAGTGGGGTTTATCCCAGGAACACAAGGATTCTTCAGTATACACAAAGCAATCAATGTGATACACCATATTAACAAATTGAAGGAGAAAAACCATATGATCATCTCAATAGATGCAGAGAAAGCTTTCGACAAAATTCAGCACTGATTTATGATAAAAACCCGCCAGAAAGTAGGCACAGAAGGAATTTACCTCAACATAATAAAGGCCATACATGACAAACCCACAGCCAAAATCGTCCTCAATGGTGAAAAACCGAAACCATTTCCACTAAGATCAGGAACAAGACAAGGTTGCCCACTCTCACCACTATTATTCAACATAGTCTTGGAAGTTTTAGCCACAGCAATCAGAGAAGAAAAAGAAGTGCAAGGAATCCAAATCGGAAAAGAACAAGTAAAACTGTCACTGTTGGCAGATGACATGATACTATACATAGAGAATCCTAAAGATGCTACCAGAACTACTAGAGCTAATCAATGAATTTGGGAAAGTAGCAGGATACAAAATTAATGCACAGAAATTTATGGCATTCCTATACACTAATGCTGAAAAATCTGAAAGTGAAATTAAATTAAATCCCATTTTCCATTGCAAGAAAAAGAATAAAATACCTAGGAATAAACCTACCTAAGGAGACAAAAGACCTGTATGCAGAAAATTATAAGACACTGATGAGAGAAATTAAAGATGATACAAATAGATGGAGAGATATACCATGTTCTTGAATTGGAAGAATCAACATTGTGAAAATGAATATACTATCCAAAGCAATCTACAGATTCAATGCAATCCCTATCAAACTACCACTGGCATTTTTCTCAGAACTAGAACAAAAAATTTCACAATTTGTATGGAAACACAAAAGACCCCGAATAGCCAAAGCAATCTTGAGGAAAAAAAACGGAGCTGGAGGAATCAGGCTCCCTGATTTCAGACTATACTACAAAGCTACAGTAATCAAGACAGTATGGTACTGGCACAAAAACAGAAATATAGATCAATAGAACAGGATAGAAAGCCCAGAGATAATAACCCACGCACATATGGTCACCTTATCTTTGATAAAGGAGGCAGGAATGTACAGTGGAGAAAGGACAGCCTCTTCAATAAGTGGTGTTGGGAAAACTGGACAGCTACGTGTAAAAGAATGAAATTAGAACACTCCCTAACCGTACACAAACATAAACTCAAAATGGATTAAAGACCTAAATGTAAGGCCAGACACTATCAAACTCTTAGAGGAAAACATAGGCAGAACACTCTATAACATAAATCACAGCAAGATCCTTTTTGACCCACCTCCTAGAGAAATGGAAATAAAAACAAAGTAAACAAATGGGAATGAAACTTAAATGAAACTTAAAAGCTTTTGCACAGCAAAGGAAACCATAAACAATACCAAAAGACAACCCTCAGAATGGGAGAAAACATTTGCAAATGAAGCAACTGAAAACGGATTAATCTCCAAAACATACAAGCAACTCATGCAGCTCAATATCAAAAAAACAAACAACCGAATCCAAAAACGGGCAGAAGACCTAAATAGACATTTCTCCAAAGAAGATATACAGATTGCCAACAAACATATGAAAGGATGCTCAACATCATTAATCATGAGAGCAATGCAAATCAAAACTACAATGCTATATCATCTCACACTGGTCAGAATGGCCATCATCAAAAAATCTACAAACAATAAATGCCAGAGAGGATGTGGAGAAAAGGGAACCCTCATACACTGTTGGTGGGAATGTAAATTGATACAGCCACTATGGAGAACAGTATGGAGGTTCATTAAAAAACTAAAAGTAGAACTACCACACGACCCAGCAATCCCACTACTGGGCATATACCCTGAGAAAACCATAATTCAAAAAGTGTCATGTACCACAATGTTCATTGCAGCACTATTTCAATAGCGAGGACATGGAAGCAACCTAAGTGTCCATCAACAGATGAATGGATAAAGAAGATGTGGCACATTTATACAATGGAATATTACTCAGCCATAAAAAGAAATGAAATTGAGTTATCTGTAGTGAGGTGGATGGACCTAGAGACTGTTATACAGAGTGAAGTAAGTCAGAAAGAGAAAACCAAATACCGTATGCTAACACATATATATGGAATCTAAAAAAAAAAAAAAAATGGTGATGAGGAACCTGGGGCAAGACGGGAATAAACACACAGACCTACTAGAGAATGGACTTGAGTACACGGGGAGGGGGAAGGGTAAGCTGGGACAAAGTGAGAGAGTGGTAGTGCGTATATGAACATATATACACTACCAAGTGTAAAAGAGATAGCTAGTGGGAAGCAGTCACGTAGCACAGGGAGATCAGCTCGGTGCTTTGTGACCATCTAGAAGGGTGCGATATGGAGGGTGGGAGGGAGGGAGACTCAAGAGGGAAGAGATATGGGGATATATGTATATGTATAACTGATTCACTCTGTTATAAAGCAGAAACTAACACACCATTGTAAAGCAATTATACTCCAATAAAAATGTAAAAAAAATAGAATGCTATGTATACTTCTATTAATAGTATCATATCAGACTAAACCTGAAGTATTAAACTTATAGGAATTAAGCCTTTCCCTTTCTTTAAAAATACTATTTAGACTTCAGATAAATAAAACAGCAGAATATTAAACTTCCACCCTAGAATATTTTTTATTATAGCACCTTTGAAAACTGAAAATTAAAATATGAAGGAAATAACCCTCATATGCACCAATTCACTAAAAATGGTTACTTAAACCCTATGATCTTAAAATGGAAAGTTTCATTTATGCTTATATTATCTAAGAGAGTTTAAGATGCCTGACATGCATGATAAACAGAAAAACAAGATGTCTGGGCATTTACATTTACAGAAATATATTACCAAATCAAGTTTCTTACATTACATAAGCACACAGAAATTTACAATGGACCTCAAAATTATTTCAAATTCAAACTCTAAAAACTGTTAACATCAGGCCGCAGCTGGCTATAAAATCATTCTTCCCTCCTCTTGTCCTCCCATCCCTCCCCTCAAAAATCAGAGTTAACTGCTGCTGTATTCTGAGTATTCTAAAAATAAATTTCTTATAATAACTAATATAAGAAATTAATATACAGAGCCAGAAATACTTTGGGAAACATGAGCATGGCCCCTACTAATTTAGAAAATTAAAAGAGTAAAAGTTCAAAGAAAGGGATTCAGCATTTGTCTGAAGGAAGACAGCCTAAGCGGCACTAAGTAAACTGCAGTTTGGGGTAAGCATTATTAACACTTAATTCAGCAGTTATTAAAAGTAAAATTCTGAACAGTTTTTATTTTCCAAAGTCCCATTTTGGACAAGTAATACTACTTTCATAAAGAGGAAAAAACTCTCAATAATATTATGATTTAGAAAGTGTTGCATTGGTCCCACTGAAATTACAGAAAAGATTTTTATTAAGTAATAACTGGATCAAGATGATAAATTAAATACAAGTTCTAGCCTCCCTTACCAATCCAAATCCACAGGTACAACAGGAAAAACAGATGTAGACACACGCATATAAGATTTTTTAAATTAATTAATTAATTAATTTTTTAGCTGCGTTGGATCTTCATTGCTGTGTGCGGGCTTTCTCTAGTTGCAGCGAGCGGGCGCTACGCTTCATTGTGGTGCGTGGGCTTCTCATTGTGGTGGCTTCTCTTATTGCAGAGCACGGGCTCTAGGCACGTGGGCTTCAGTAGTTGTGGCCCACAAAGTCTAGAACACAGGTTCAGTAGTTGTGGCACACGGGCTTCATTGCTCCGTGGCATGTGGGATCTTCCCAGACCAGGGCTCAAACCCGTGTCCCCTGCATTGGCAGGCGGATTCTTAACCACTGGGCCACCAGAGAAGCCCTGCATATAAGATTAAAGGAGGAAAAAGCAGCCTCCTTCAATGCATAATGATATATGCAGGAACTGTTTCAAAATGCAGCAAATTGAGGTGGTAGATATGGGCAGCAGGAGAGAGCGCCCTGGCCAACCGAAAGGATGGGTGGTTGGACAGAATGTTTACAAAGCTATAACAATCTATCTGTCTCGTATCTGTCACTTCAGCATCATCTTATAACACTCTCCTACTTACTGGCCTTCTTTTGTTTCCTGGAACAGGTCTCCACCTATGAATGTCACCATCACATACAAATCCTTCCCTGACCACCCTATATAAAGTAATTCCTTAGTCTTTCTATCATAGCCCTTTATTTATTTGTTTAGAATCTATCTTCCCCGACTAGAATGTGAGCTCCACAAAAACAGAGATCTTGACTTATTCACTGCTCAGCAGATATTCACTGAATGGATGAGTGAACTGGTTGGGGCACCTTCCCACCTCATCTCCACAATAAACAAAAGACAGCAGAGGAATCTGCTCCCAAATAAGAGTGGTAAGGAGGAAAATGTTTATTGCCAAGAAAAAGGTCAGTAATGTAGGGAAGAGACAAGATCCAGGAGTAAGGGGAAGCCCTGCTACCTTTGAAGACTAGCTATTGGACCTCCCTCTGGGCAGCATTAAAGACAAGTTGCAATACCCAGTGCCAGGAAGCATGTCCCATGCTTTTCCCACAATTACTGGAGTAAAGCTATAGTAAGTATATATAACATTTACAAACAGACAAACAGGGTATCTTATGGGGGAAAAAGAAAAACTGAGTACACAACGAAGAATCACCAACACTTTTGGGAAACCAGCACTTTAAGAAAACACTAAACTCAACAAACAGCCTACCCAGGGAAACAGCATTAATAAGACTTTAATATGTTGAAAGAGATGTGTGAATATACTATATCCATAAGAAAAAGAATGAACTATAGTTACTAGAAATTAAAAATGCAATCCTTGACATAAAAAAAATAGCTGAATAGGAGATTATAAACAGCTTAAAGGTTGAGACATTCTCCCAGTACAAAAAGCAAAAGGACAAAGAGATGGAAAGCACGAAATGAGGGACTTCCCTGGTGGTGCAGTGGTTAAGAATCTGCCTGCCAATGGAGGGAACACAGGTTCAATTCCTGGTCCAAGAAGATGCCACATGCCGTGGAGGAACTAAGCCCGTGCGCCACAACTACAGAGCCTGCGCTCTAGAGCTTGCATGCCACAACTACTGAAGCCTGCATGCCTAGAGCCCGGGCTCCGCAACAACAGAAGCCGCCGCAATGAGAAGCCCGCACACTGCGACAAAGAATAGCCCCCACTCGCAGCAACTAGAGAAAGCCCACACGCAGCAATGAAGACCACATGCAGCCAAAAAATTTTTTAAAAAGCATGAAATGAAAAGTTAATAGATAAGAAAAACAGGAAATGAAGAAATAAAACTGTCTCTATTCACAGATAAGATCTTATATACTGATATTATATAGAAAATCTACCAAAAGCTATCACAGCTAATAAAAAAAACTCAGCGAAGTTGAAGGATACAACATCAACAATCAAAAATCAATCGTATTTCTATACACTAGCAATGAAAAATCTGAAAAGGAAATTAAGAAAACAATTTCATTTATAATAACAACAAAGAATAAAATAACAAACAGTGCTGGAACAACTGGATAGCCACATGCAAAAGAATGAAGCTGGACCTTTATCTCACACCATATACAAAAATTAACTCAAAATGATCCTACCATCTGTACTTAATTATGAAGCAAAATAAAGATATTTCTGGACATTAAAAATAATTGGTCACACATGCAACATATTTTAAAATATTACTCATAGAAGCATTTCAGGGGGGAAATAAAAAGGAATTCTAGGACACCAGAAACAGTGGCAGGTAATAAGTTTGATCTAGATGTAGCAATGGACACTTGAAACAAACAAAAGAATCCATTTAACCTTGACACTTGGAAGAGTCTCCTGAGCAACAAAGTTTAAATGACAGAGAATTACATTTCTTTCTTTTTTTTTTTTTTTTTTTTTTGCAGTACACGGGCCTCTCACTGTCGTGGCCTCTCCCGTTGCGGAGCACAGGCTCCGGAAGCGCAGGCTCAGCAGCCGTGGCTCACGGGCCCAGCCGCTCCGCGGCATGTGGGATCCTCCCAGACCGGGGCATGAACCCGTGTCCCCTGCATCGGCAGGCGGACTCTCAACCACTGCGCCACCAGGGAAGCCCTACATTTCATTTTTTTATGGTTCTAATCATGTTACGTGATTATCAGATAACACAAATAATCATAATATAAATGCTGTTTACTGATTTTCAGTTCTTCCAATCAACCTACAGACAAAGCAAAACCGATAAAGAAAAAAATGTAGATGTTATAAACTTTGCCAATGTTAAAAAGTAATTTAAGTAATAAAAATTGGGAGGTGTATGGGGAAGAAAAGTAGAGGAAAGGGAAAATATAATTTCTCTACCCTTCATAAAGTGAGTCAAATTTTATTGTATAAAATTACTAAATCAAAAAATCGATAAGTATATTATTTATAAGTTATTAATAGCAATGACCACAAGAATTAAAACCAGGAACTTAATAGTGTTTGGGGAGTGGGAGTGTTAACACAACAATTCCTTTTAATTTTCTATCCTTCTGAATTTCTTTTGCATTTATGCATTAATTGCATAATTTTAAATTACTAGTTTACCAAAAAATAAGTACTTAAATTATATTTGCTCAATGGAATATTATGCTGTTGTTTTAAAAAGTTAGGTGAGGGGACTTCCCTGGTGGTCCAGTGGTTAAGAATCCACCTTCCAACGTAGGGGATGCAGGTTCAATCCCTGGTTGGGGAACTAAGATCCCACACGCCGCGGGGCAACTAAGCCCGTGCGCTGCAACTACCAAGCCTGTGCGCTATAGAGCCCAAGAGCCACAACTAGAGAGAAGCCTGCACACCGCAACTAAAACCCAAAGCAGCCAAATAAATAAATAAATATATTTTTTGAAAAGTTAGGTGAGGTGGAACTATGTATACTGACATGGATAGATGTCCATAAGTGGGAAAAAAATTTAGAATGCACATGTATGTAAGGAAGTATGTGTATATAAATATATAGTATGTATCTGTGTCTTTGTAAACAGATATAATACATATAAAGAAGTGCTATATAAATATTTGTATATTAGTGAAAACCATGTCTGGGAAGATTTATCAACAGCTGTATCTATAGGTTTAGAAGTGGGGTGGATTTTACTTTATATACATGCATATACTACTTATATAATAATAACAATAATAAAGAGATACAGTGATAAATATTTTAAAATATGTCTATGATATACTGTAAAATTAAAAAATTAAGTTGTAGACCAATATGTTTATAGCACAATACTATTTTTGTGAATAAGAAGTTGTAGGTTTGTAAGTAGATCTGTATAAGCTTAAGTCAAGAAGGATTAGTACCATATAGTGGATAAGCACCAGATAGTGGTTATCCCTATGAGTTGAAGGAACAGGAAAGAGAAATTAAATTCCTACATTACATAAGTTAAAAAAAAAAGTCATGAGATTATGGTTTTTTTTTCTTTTAAAATATTTTTTTAAATAAATAAAAACCCACAAACAAGATTAAATTAAAACCATAATATTTTTAAAAATGAAACTGATAACAGGAATTTTTAAGTGGAAATCTAAAAGCAAGTTCTTCCTACCCACTAAAACAATCTATAAATCAGTCCTGTTCTGTCATTAATACAAAAATAAACATTGCTCACAAGTTCCTAGCTAATTCACCAGAGGGCTCTCTCACCAAGAAAGTTCTACCATCTCTATTAAGTTCTAGGCCCCTGCAGCCTAAGCTATGGCCTTCTTAAATACCTGTGACCTCAGAATCTTGTGACATAGATAATTTCATTTCAAAGGACAGAACTTTAGAAAAGAAGGCATTTCTTTAAAAGCATAGGATAAGGAATTGGTTAGAAAGAATGATACTTACATGTAAACATAATTCGCTGGGTATAGAAGTTATCACATTCAGGTCCCTTTTGAACACTGATATGTTAGCAGGCTGACTCACAGTCCCATTGGACAGAATCTTAGAGCCTGTCTGCTGAAAATTAGGGGACTGTGCAGGACTATCTTGAATTCCACAGTGACTGATGCCTATGACTTCTGGCACTGGACATGAGACTGTGTCTTCAGCAGAGGAAGAAAACGGAGAATCTATGCTTTGGGTATCCTTCTGACTCTCAGGATAGATGCTAGATATGCTATGCTCCTGATAGAGCAAATTTCTTAATTTTTCATCCAGAGTTTTAATTCGGTTGTCTGCAAACTCCATTTTTGGAGGTCCTTCCCCATCTGATTCCAGGACCGTAGAGGACAGCAGGCTAGTTGGTTCAAGGCCAGGGGTCTGAGTGGGAATGACCATCTTAGGAGAACTTGCTTCCACGATCACTGCGGTTTCTCCTTCTTGGGAAATAAACTCTGCATCCGTAGTTGGCTGCTGCACCGGTAAGGACTGAGGCTTTTGATCAGACATAAATGCCGGAGTTGTAAGACAGTTAGGAGCAATCTGAGTTGACTCACCAGGAGCTGCCTGACTGGCAGCTTGGTGACCTGGATACACAGGTAGGAATATGCCTGCTTGGCTGGTGAGTCCCTCACATTCAAGACTGGAACTACTAGCAACTGGTGCCATTATCTGCTTGTCATCTTCCACTTGATAAAGTATAGCTGGCTGCTTAGTTTCTACACTGGCATATTCAGAAATCTTACCATCAACTACATCCTTGTGTTCTGATGTGGAGGTGTAAAGTGCACGCTGGCATGGATTATTTTCTAGAGTGAGCAGCGTGTCCTGTGATATTTCCTTATTACTTATGTTTCTTGGACCTGGAACAATAACAAAAAATGGCTAAGCATGTATGGTAAGTACAAAGCATGGACTAGTACCCAAACTCAAAAGGAACAGGAGGAGCAAGGGGCAAATTAGAGCCTGTGTGAAAGTACTCTTATAAATAAGACTCAAAATACACAGAATTCAACCTAACAAGGAGAAAAACCTTTTCCTTTTTTTCCCATAAATATTAAAATTTAAATGGCTTAAGTTCCCTCCTAACATTAATATCTTCAAAAATGCTTATGAAAATTCTCATAAGCATAAAATACCCATGAAAACAAGTTAAAGATACAGTGTATATTTTGCATCCCCATCTTCCAGGTCTGGATAAAGGTGGCAGAGAACAAACACTTACTAGAAAGCAGATTTAGCCCAGGAACTGTAGACATGGACTGCTGAAGAGAAGAAGGAGATTGAGCATCACGGTTTCTTATTGTCTGATTGATACAAAATCGCCATCGACCAACTGGGGATGACTGAGGAGCAGATTCATCTGTAGAAAGAATTGGCAAAAATTAATATGCTAATCAATTGTCAATATGTTTACCTATTGACTAAGGAAACCAGGTTAAAACACCGTTTTGTCTTTTATCTCCATTTCCAACGGCACTAGGATATGTGTAACTTATAAGACCAGACCTCCCAACCCTGACTGAAAAATACTCTAACAACTATGCACAAGATATCTTTAGAGAAGGATTTTGGATTCTATGGAAACAAACATTGTATCAATAGCAATTAAAAGCAGGGCAGTTTTGGGAAAAAAACGAAAAGCACTTTTTCCACTAAAACCTACATCTTCGGTTCTGTATCCTGATTATGGTGGTGCTTACACAAATCTATAAGAGGACTAAAATTTACAGAACCCTACACCAAAAGAAAAAAAAGTCTATTTTACTGTATGACAACTTAAAAAATAAAGTAAAATAAGCCCCTACATCTGTACTCCTACTTTGTTAACTTATTCAAATAAGTTATTCTCTTTTAAACTTTACCCAACTTTGCCAGTCAGAAATATACTCAGGGACTCCCCTGGTGGTGCAGTGGTTAAGAATCCGCCTGCCAATGCAGGGGACATGGGTTCGAGCCCTGGTCTGGGAATATCCCACATGCCGTGGAGCTACTGAGCCAGTGCGCCACAACTAGAGCCTGTGTACCACAACTACTGAAGCCTGCACTCCTCGAGCCTGTGCTCCACAATGAGAAGCCACCACAGTGAGAAGCCCGCACACCACAACGAAGAGCAGACCCCACTTGCTGCAACTAGAGAAAGCCTGCACGCAACAACGAAGACCCAACACAGCCATAAATAAATAAATAAAAAGAAATCTACTCAGACTCCTGCTAATGAGAAAAAGAAGACAGAGGAGAACCCTGGCATCCTAACACAAACTACATTTGAGGGTAATGGTATCTGGTTCCATGACTCCCACACCACCTGTTGCTTCTTCATGCTGTTATAATTCCTTCAGATGTCCTCATTTGTCTGTGGCTCTCCTCCCCATCCCAGACACTCTAAATATACCCATGACCAGAGCTGAGAAGAATGGAGAGATAAATTTATGAGAAAAGAAAATAGAAGACCCCATTTTTAGTCCCTGGCAGTTTATCTGGTATCTGATTTACAAAAACTTAGTGATCAGAGCAGGTAGAAGCATATCACTGGTAGAATGAAATCAAGATACTAATGCTATTAAAACATGAGGCAAACTTAGAACATAATGATTTTAGTTAAGAAAGTTGTTGTCCATCTCATATAGAGGAAAAGAAAAACTTACCAGTTAAGTTCAAACAATAAAGCCATTAAAGGTCAGCAGTACTGTGACTGCTTTTCTGGTAACATACCATGCAACAACTCAGAAATAAATTAATCAGGTAAAGAACCAATACTTGGAGGAAATTTGGAGAATGGTTTTACTTCTCACTTTTTTTACTTCTTATTTCTGGGCTATAAAGTCCTTTCAAAGTGTGGGAAAACGTACATTAACAATTTATCAAATTCCTTTATTGGCTAACATCTTTCCCAAGGTGTGTACATTAAAAGTTTCCAAATGTCTTGCTTCAAAAGCCAAATAGTAAATTTTATTAAGTATACTTACTGCTGGTTTGAGTGGATGCAGAATTTATCTGTACTTGTTCAGATGATCCTGTCTGAATTAAAAATGAATAGATAAATAAAGAAGTTCCTGATACATATCCGAGAAGACCTATTTGCTAAGCAATTTCTCTTACTTGGCTACTGCTGGATTCCATAGTAATAGAGTCAGCTCCAATGGCTCTTTCTGCAGCAGAGTGGACATGAAGGATCTCCTGGGCTTGACCTACGATAGCCCTCAATTCTTCTACAAATTTTTCTTTTTCACTTTCCAGGACAAAGTTATCTTCAACCTATCCAAAAGTAAAAGTAAGTCTATTCACAAGAATGAATTTAGTTTCTTCAAAATTATAATATGGTGACTACCATAAAGAAAAATAAATTAGGTATTTAGATCTAAATGCCACAACAGAATTAACAAAGACCAGCAATAAAATGCCACATAATACATTAAATTATTCTATTTTGAGACCACTGATATTTGTCAGATTGGCACTACCTACCAGAAGCCAGCATTTTAAAAAAATCTGGCATTCTATAAATTGATTGCCATTTGAAGAACGTAACTGAGGTAATGTTTACGTTTAAAACTAGGATGTCCAAACACAAAAGCTTTTTTTTTTTTTTTGCAGTACGCTGGCCTGTCACTGCTGTGGCCTCTCCCGTTGTGGAGCACAGGCTCCAGACGCGCAGGCTCAGCGGCCATGGCTCACGGGCCCAGCCGCTCCGCGGCATGTGGGATCTTCCCAGACCGGGGCACGAACCCGCGTCCCCTGCATCGGAAGGCGGACTCTCAACCACTGCGCCACCAGGGAAGCCCCGCAAAAGCTTTTAAATAAAAAAAAAACACACAAAATGAAGCATCTCTAAAGATGATAAAGAATGGCCTAGAGACAGTTCAGAAAATACTACATTGAATAAGAGGCAGACTGACAAAATTATTAACTTTTAAAATGTTAAATTCTGCTTGGCCAGGAATGTATATACAAAGAAAACTGGCAGAAACAAAAGCATTATGTACTCTTCGTGCCACCCTAGATCATCCCCATTAAAAAAAAGAGGAGGGGAATACTAACTTAAGCCTAACAATTCAAAGAAAATACAAAAACTAAATGAAATGATGAACATTACTTGAACACCTATATGTAAGATGTTATATCAGTAGCTAATGCATTAGAATTACCTGGGGAACTTTACAAACTATTAATGCTTAGGCCTCATCTCCAAAAATTCTGATTTAATTAGGGACCCAGGCAACAGAATTGTTTTTATTTTAGTTTTTGTTTGGGGCTTTTTTTTTTTTGGCTGCGCCACGTGGCTTGCAGGATCTTATTTCCCCGACCAGGGATTGAACCCAGATAACGGCAGTGAAAGCACCGAGTCCTAACCACTGGACCACCAGGGTATTCCCAACAGAATTGTTGTTAAAAAACTCTTCCAGTGATTTTGACATGCAGCTAGGGATAAGAAGCACTGACCTAGATCCTCTCTTAATGAAACTCCCTCATATTTTACACATAAATATACAGAAACCAGAGGAGGTATAGTGACTTACTCTTGATCATAACCAATTTAGTTCTGTACAAATTTTAAAAACTAGCAGTACCCTAAAAAAAGATGGCTCTGAATAAATGGGGGGAGAGTTAGAGAGGAAAAAGAGACAGAATGCTTAAGAGAAAATAATTTGGTTTTACTGTACTTACCATATAGTCTGCAATATCCTCTGGTGCATCACCATCAACATCAAACTTGAAGGTGACCATCTTGTTATTGTGTGTCTCCAGTTGACACTCCACCATGTTGTCTCCAGAGATTGACACCTGGGCACAAACATGTCACTAGTTTAAGAGTCAGTCATTGTCTTCTCTTTGTAAATGGTGCAGGAAACATTTGGATGAGCTCACATACGATATATGAAAAAAATGGTTTAAACTGTTCAGAATCTAAAAAGATTCTGTTTTTCCCTTGATGAAATACTGTCTAAACAACTATTGTATGACAAATCTAAGGCTCAAATTATTCAGCAAAAAATAAGTTAGAAATGTGAACCTGTGGGAAAGAAAAGGAACACAACTTTTATGAAAAGGCAAAAAAAAAAGTTACAACGGTCACTATAGCTACCTGCAATGCAAAGATCTAAATCTGGTCATTCATTTCCAAAATTCTCCCACAAATTGACCCTTTAAGCTAAAGAAAATGCACTGCTAATGGAAATGTAAACTGGTCCAAACTTTATGGACAGCAACCTAGAAATACGTATTTAGAAACTTTAAAAAAATCTTCATACCCTTTGACCCACTAATTCTACTTCTAGGAATCTATCATAAGGAAATAATCAGGTATATATACAAAGATTTGTGTTCAAGAGTGTTTGCTGCAGAGTTTCATAATACCCTATACTCACCTCCACAGCAACATCGCCCCTCCCTGACCCCCCCAGACCTCAACATGCACTCTTAACCAAATCATATTTATACACTGACCTGAAGGACAGTAAGCTGAAATTTAGTCCCCTTCTCTGATCGAGGACAGGAAGCTCTTCTCTGTTTGATCCGATCTTGTTTGCCATTTCCACTTGGGTTATCAGGGGTATTGGTGTTTTCCTTCACAGCTGCCACATCATTATTCAAACTATTATTCAAAAAAAAAAAGCAACTCCAATTCAATTTCTCAGAGAAGAAATGATTCTCAAAGTCCAATATTTAACCCAAATCAGAGTTAACATCTGAAATTCCTTTGTGGATAGAATCATTCCATCTTGATGGTAAAATTCTAAGGAAAACCCTCAATTATAAAATCATAAATAATGTTTAAATAAAATATATAAGTAGTACAATATCTCTCAAAAAGTTATGACTGCACAACTCTGCAAATATACTAAATGCCATTGAACTGTACACTTTAAATGGGTGAAAATCTAATGGTATGTGAATTATATCTCAATAAAGCTGTTTTTAAAAGTTATGAAACACTGAGATTATATTGTACGTATTAGGCCAACATCTCACAGTAGTGGGAGTGAAAGAAAAACACTGCTAGTGATGGACCTCTGTGGAACCTTTTATCAGGGGATGTTCCTGATCAATTTTATTTTGTTTGTTTTGGGGTTTTTCTTATTAATATGTTCAAATAAAACTTCTAAAAACCAATTCTCACTCAAAATATAGCTGTTTATGTAACAAACTCAACAGGGGATACATGAGGTGTGGAAGACAGGAATAGTGCAAGAAACAGAAAAAGAAATGAAAATGAGATAAAGAAAATGTAGTATGTATATACAATGGAATATTATTCTGCCATAAAAAAGAATGAAATCTTGCCATTTGTAACAACATAGATGGAACTTGAGGGCATTATGCTAAGTAAAGTAAGTCAGAAAGAGAAAGACAAATACCATATGATCTCACTTATATGTGCAATCTAAAAAAACGAAAAATCTCCCAAGCTTATAGATACAGAGAACAGATCGGTGGTTGCCAGAGGCAGGGGTGGGGGGAGGGGGTGGAGAGTGGGCGAAATGGGTGAAGGGAGTCGAAAGGTACAAACTACCAGTTATAAAATAAGTCATGTAATGTACAGCATGGCAACTATAGTTAATAATGCTGTATTGCATACTTCAAAGGTGCTGACAGTAGATTTTAAAGTTCTCATCACAAGAAAAAAAATTTTGTAACTATGTATGGTGATGGATGTTTAAACTAGACTTATTGTGGTGATCATTTCATAATATATACAAATGGTGAATCACTCTACTGTATATCCAAAACTAATATAAGGGTATACATGAGTTTTACCTCAATAGAATGAAAGGAAGGAAGGAAGGAAGGAAGGAAGGAAGGAAGGAAGGAAGAGGGAAGGAGGGAGGGAGGGAGGGAGGGAAGAAGAAAAAATACACCATAATTTTGGTTAAAAAAAACTGAAAATGAATGATGTGAAAATGATTCAACATGATTAATTCTAACTAGTTATATTTTGCAGGTTCAAGTCAATATGATTATGACAGGGCAGACTAACTTTCAGCTGATCTGTGTCAAAGGTATTTTTCAGCTTTTTCTTTAATAAATTTGAAGATATTTCAATAAATAACAAAAATTCTAATAAATACATTTGAAACTTAAGTGAGATCTGTAAGCAGTAGATATTTTTTAAATTAATTTTTAGGTTAAGTCCTTTCTCCTAAAAACTACTCAGGAAGTATCTATATAAAGATATACAAGAAAAAATAAAACGAACTCCTAAAACTTTTTCTATGTCCCTGTGAAAAAGAATTTTCATAAATACAAGTGGAGGAAGAAAATACATTAATACTGCTCTTAGTTTTTTAATAGACAGAGAAATAGCAGTAATAAATAACACCTTCAGAGGAGAAAAGGGACATAATTCTAGTCAATGCAGCAGTATCATTCACTTTGCAAAGTTATCTTAAAACACTAGTTTAGGGTTTGGGACAAGATGGCAGAAACTCAACTCTCCCCGTTCCTCCCCACTAAGTATAACTAAAAAATCTGGAAATAATACAGTAGAATATCACAGGAGGGCACTGAAGAGTGAAAAGATGAAGGCAGACTAGCTAGGGACTCCCAGGACTTGAGGAAAAATATAACAGCTTGGCATCTCCTGACTCCTGGGCCAAAAGGCAAAGGTAGCCCAAGCCCAGTGGTCTCCTGAACCCCAACCTAGCAACAGAAGGTGATTCAGGTGGGCCCTTTCCTCCCTTGGTGATGCTGGTGGGAACCCTACCAGTAGCATGTGGTCTGGAGAGCTGGCTTAGGGCAGCAGGCCTAGAGAAGTGCTCTCCAACCCCTTGATCCAGCAGTGGGTCCCAATGGTGTCAGGTGAACCAAGCAGATCCGAATAATAATACAAAGACTCTGAAAACTAAATTGTCATTAGAACCATAGTCCACAAAAGTAGACCAGGACCTTTGCACCTAAACACAATGACTGACTGCTAAAATAGAGTATTTAAATAGGATCCAGAGTATCCTAACATAATGTCCAAAATGTCCAGGAGACAAATGAAAATTCTCTGTCATACAAAAAACCAGGAAAATCACAACTTGAATGTGAAAAGACAATCAACAGATGCCAACACCAGGATGAATCAGATATTGGAATTACCTGACAAGGATTTTAAAGCAGCCATTATCAAATTGTTTCAACGAGCAATTACAAATGCTTTTGAAGCAAATGAAAAGCCAGAAAATCTCATAATAATAGAAGATATTAAGAAAGAAACAAATGGAAATTATAGAAAGAGTACAATCATAGAAATAAAAAATGCACTGAGTGGGCACAATAGCAGAATGAATAGGACAAAGGAAAGAATCAGTGAACCTGAAGACAGAACAAGAGAAATTAACCCAATCTGAACAAGATAGAGAAAAATATTAGTTTACAAGTACCAAATGACAATATAGTCATATATCTGGTTGTAATTTATTTCTTTAGATTAGCTGGAACTTTAAATTACATTATTTCTTATTTCCTTTTTAAATTCTTATAACATTTTCCTAAGAACAGAATATGATGGGAATTCCCTGGCAGACCAGTGGTTAGGACTCCGTACTCTCACTGCCAAGGGCATGGGTTCAATCCCTGGTCAGGGAACTAAGATCCCACAAGCCACGGTGGTGCAGCCAAAAAGAAAACCACCCCAGAATATTATAATAATGTGAACAAGAAAATGGTCAATAATTTCATAGTCCATATGATATTTATTAACATAAAAAGTAAAAATAATATCTACTATTTTTATTGAACATACACACAAATACTAGAACACAGAAACTTCTTCAGTCAAGACACACTAAGCACCTAATGAATGCAGTACTTCAACATACCCTCATCGCTTTCATGGTATTAATTTGAAGATACTCACCTTCGAACTAAATCCGGTTTTAGAAGAGTTGCTGTTTGTTCAGCTCCAACAGCTTGGGATACAGGCTGTAAATAGCACAGAAATAAAACTTATTATGATAACAGCAAAACTTTAAGCTGAAGGTGCAATTTGCTATTATTGTAGAAAATGTGTTTGTTACATTTCATACTTTGGTTACCACACAAACCAGGTAAAATGTCTACATTACTGAATGTCTATATCAATCCTATTATTGATGTTACTACCAAACATAAAGAAAAATAAAATGTAGCAGTATTGATATTCATCAAGACTTTTTCATTTAAAAAGACAGCATTTATTTTATACTTTTGTTTGTGTTATTTTTCAATGGCTTCCAGTCCTGACTGTAAAACTACTAATAAAAGGAAGAGTTGCTACCATTCCAGAAACAGATAAATCAATGATTCAAGTTTTAACGTATTGTATGGTCTCTCTCTCTCGTTCCCTTTTCACTAAACTACTGCCAACAATTCCTTTGAGATGTTAGTATCCAGCAGCTGCAATACTGGCATCTAGGAGAAAAGTTTATAAAGGCAAATGCCAACCCTGCTGGAAAATAATGTTAAATATTTATCTAATCCATCCTATGCATTGCCGCTGGTGACAGTACAGTGACTTTAAAATGCAAATCTACCAAAATCAATCACTTACCTACCTAGTTTAAACCCTCTATGATGGCCCCTCATCTTCTATAAGGTTAAGTTCCTTTGGATGGCAAATAAAGTCCTCAATGAACTGGTCCCTGCCTCATTCTCTAGCTCTTCTCTTCTTGAAGCCACACTGAACTCTAGTTCCTCTGAATGAGTTGGGCTTTTTCATATACAGTGACTCTACTTATATTCCTTCATCTCCCTGGACTACTTCAACTACTCCTTAGTCCTGTCCATTTAGCAAATATCTGAATGGAACTCCTGTATACAAGAAGGCTCTATTACAATGGGTTCCAGAAAGACCAGCAAAATCACCTTGGAGTCTCTTTAAAAAACACATATACCTTATCTCATATCTTGGTTTCTAAACTAAAAGGGATAAAGGTTCCTTGGAGAAATGGCTGATTCCAGCACTGGGGCAAAGAAAATATAAGATGAGCCTGGATCATCTTGCTACCCCCCAAAGTAAAGAACTGCTCACAGAACGATGGGAACATATCAAAAGCACACTTGACCCACCCTGAAGGGGTTCCCTATACCCAAATATGGAAAAATTGGGCATGAAAATAAATAATGAGTAACAGAATATAATGCATTTAATAAAATAAAATAATCCAAGAGTTCATACTGATACAAACAAAAGAAAGCTCTTACAATACAAAGCCAAATAAATATAAGGAATGACAAAGTTAGAAAATCATCAATGGATGATAAAACTAGTGGGTGAAAGTTGGATGAGGAAAAAGATATCTACATAGTTTCAAAATATCTCCCCACAAATCATTTATTCATTAAAAAGCAAAACATGGTAACTTTACAGTGGAAGAACTTGGCAGCCTCCACCTTAACCAAGTAATCAAATTTAACCTCAGAAATATTGGGACAAATTGACATTACATGGCTCCTAATATGATACAATGCACAAAGGTTACAACATTGTTTGCATGGTATTCCTGACAAAAATGCATGATCTGAATGTGGGGGGAAAAAAGGAAACTTCAAACACACTCAAATTGAAGGGCATTCTATTTGGTTGGCCAAAAGGTTCGATCGGTATTTCCATAAGATGGCTCTAGTAGAACTTAGTTGTCTTTAACTGCATTCGAAACAGTTTTCTTAGATTGTATGTGACAGGTGTCATATCAGCCCGCATTAAAAAAAAGACTTACCAAAACTGGTGAATTTTTGTGTATTCATTTGAATATTGAAGATGGAAGAAAAAATGCAACATTTTCCGCATATTATGCTTTATTATTTCAAGAAAGGTAAAAACATAACTGAAAACGCAAAAAAATATTGTGTAGTGTATGGAGAAGGTGTTGTGACTGATCAAATGTGTCAAAAGTGGTTTGTGAAGTTTCATGATGGAGATTTCTTGCTGGACAATGCTCCACAGTTGGGTAGACCAGTTGAAGGTGATAGCCAGCAAATAGAGATATTCATTGAGAACAATCAACATTATACCACGCAGGAGACAGCCGACATACTCAAAATATCCAAATCAAGCGTTGAAAATCATTTGCACCAGCTTGGTTATGTGAATTGCTTTGATGTTTGGGTTCCACATAAGTTAGGCAAAAAAAACCTTCTTAACCATATTTCCTCATGCGATTCCCTACTGAAACGTAATGAAAATGTTCTGTCTTTAAAACAAAGTGTGGGGCTTCCCTGGTGGCGCAGTGGTTAAGAATCCGCCTGCCAATGCAGGGGATACGGGTTCGAGCCCTGGTCCGGGAAGATCCCACATGCCATGGAGCAACGACACCCGTGCATCACACCTAGTGAGCCTGCGCTCTAGAGCCCGTGAGCCACAATTACTGAGCCCGCATGCCACAACTACTGAAGCCTGTGCGGCTAGAGCTTTGCTCCGCAACAAGATAAGCCACCACAATGAGAAGCCCATGCACCACAACAAAGAGTAGACCCCACTCTCCGCAACTAGAGAAAGCCCGTGCGCAGCAACGAAGACCCAACGCAGCCAAAAAAATAAAGAAAATAAATAAAGAAAAATTTAAAAAAAAAGTGTGACGGGAGATGAAAAGTGGATACTGCACAATAATACGGAATGGAAGAGATCATGGGCCAAGTGAAATGAACCGCCACCAACCACACCTAAGGCTGGTCTTCATCCAAAGACGGTGATGTTGTGTATATGGTGGGGTTGGCAGTCCTCTATTATGAGCTCCTTCTGGAAAACCAATGATTAATTCCAACAAGTACTACTCCCAGTTAGACCAACTGAAAGCAGCACTCGACGAAAAGTGTCTGGAATTAGTCAACAGAAAACGCATAATCTTCCATCAGGATAACGCAAGACCACATGTTTTTTGATGACCAGGAAACAACTGTTACAGCTTGGCTGGGAAGTTCTGATTCATCCGCCATATTCACCAGACATTGCACCTTCGGATTTCCATTTATTTCGGTCTTTACAAAATTCTCTTAATGGAAAAAATTTCCATTCCCTGGAAGACTGTAAAAGGCACCTGGAAGAGTTCTTTGCTCAAAAAGATAAAAAGTTTTGGGAAGATGGAATTATGAAGTTGCCTGAAAAATGGCAGAAGGGGGGACGAGGGGAAGATGGTGGAAGAGTAAGACGCGGAGATCACCTTCCTCCCCACAGATACACCCGAAATACATCTACGTGTGGAACAACTCCTACAGAACACCTACTGAACACTGGCAGAAGACCTCAGACCTCCCAAAATGCAAGAAAGGCCCCACGTACCTGGGTAGGGAAAAAGAAAAAAGAATAAACAGAGACAAAAGGATAGGAACGGGACCTGCACCAGTGGGAGGGAGCTGTGAAGGGGGAAAGGTTTCCACACACTAGGAAGCCCCTTCGAGGGCGGAGACTGCGGGTAGCAGTAGGGCAAAGCTTCGGAGCTGCGGAAGAGAGGACAGCAACAGGGATGCAGAGGGCAAAGCGGAGACATTCCCGCAGAGAGAATCAGTGCCGACCGGCACTCACCAGCCCCACAGGCCTGTCTGCTCACCAGCCGGAGTGGGCGGGGCTGGGAGCTGAGGCTCAGGCTTCGGTCTGAGCTCAGGGAGAGGACTGAGGTTGGCGGCGTGAACACAGCCTGCAGGGGGTTAGTGCACCTCGGCTAGCCGGGAGGGAAGGAGGAAGTCCGGGAAAAAGTCTGGACCTGCCGAAGAGGCAAGAGACTTTTTCTTCCCTCTTTGTTTCCTGGTGCACAAGGACAAGGGATTAAGAGCGCTGCTTAAAGGAGCTCCAGAGACGGGCGCGAGCCGCGTCTAACAGCGCGGACCACAGAGATGGGCATGAGATGCTAAGACTGCTGCTGCCGCCAGCAAAAAGCCTATGTGCGAGCACAGGTCACTATCCACACGCCCCTTCTGGGGAGCCTGTGCAGCCCGCCACTACCAGGATCCTTGGATCCAGGGACAACTTCCCTGGGAGAACGCACGGTGTGCCTCAGGCTGGTGCAACATCACGCTGGCCTCTGCCGCCGCAGGCCGGCCCTGCACTCCGTACCCCTCCCTCCCCGCGGTGTGAGTGAGCCAGAGTCCCCGAACCAGCTGCTCCTTTAACCCCCGTCCTGTCTGAGCGAAGAACAGATGCCCTCCGGCGACCTACACGCAGAGGCGGGGCCAAATCCAAAGCTGAACTCTGGGAGCTGTGCGAACAAAAAAGAGAAAGGGAAATCTCTCCCAGCAGCCTCAGAAGCAGTGGATTAAAGCTCGAACATCAACTTGATGTACCTGCATCTGTGGAATACATGAATAGACAACGAATCATCCCAAATTGAGTAGGTGGATTATGAGAGCAAGATTTATGATTTTTTCCCCTTTGCCTCTTTTTGTGAGTGTGTATGTGTATGCTTCTGTGAGATTTTGTCTTTATAGCTTTGCTTCCACCATTTGTCCTAGGGTTCTATCCGTCCATTTTTTTTCTTACTTTAAAAAAAATTTTTTTTCTTAATTATTTTTATTTAAATAACTTTACTTTATTTTACCTTATTTTATTTTATGTTATCTTCTTTCTTTCCTTCCCTCCTTCCTTCCTTCCTTTCTTCCTTCATCCCTCCCTCCCTCCCTTCTTTCCCTTTCTTTCTTTCTTTCTTTCTTTCTTTCTTTCTTTCTTTCTTTCTTTCTTTCTTTCTACTTTTTATTCTGAGCCGTATGGATGAAAGGCTCCTGGTGCTACAGCCAGGAGTCAGTGCTGTGCCTCTAAGGTGGGAGAGCCAACTTCAGGACACTAGTCCACAAGAGACCTCCCAGCTCCACATAATATCAAACTGCAAAAATCTCCCAGAGATCTCCATCTCAACACCAGCACCCAGCTTCACTCAATGACCAGCAAGCTACAGTGCTGGACACCCTATGCCAAACAACGAGCAAGACAGGAACACAACCCCACCCATTAGCAGAGAGGTTGCCTAAAATAAATAATAAGTCCACAGACACCCCAAAACACACCACCAGACGTGGACCTGCCCACCAGAAAGACAAGATCCAGACTCATCCACCAGAACACAGGCACTAGTCCCCTCCACCAGGAAGCATACACAACCCACTGAACCAACTATAGCCACTGGGGAAAGACACCAAAAACAACGGAAACTACGAACATGTAGCCTGCAAAAAGGAGACCCCAAACACAGTAAGATAAACAAAATGAGAAGACAGAAAAACACACTGCAGATGAAGGAGCAAGATAAAAACCCACCAGACCTAACAAATGAAGAGGAAATAGGCAGTCTACCTGAAAAAGAATTCAGAATAATGATAGTAAAGATGATCCAAAATCTTGGAAATAGAACAGACAAAATGCAAGAAACATTTAACAAGCACGTAGAAGAACTAAAGATGAAAAAAGCAATGATGAACAACACAATAAATGAAATGAAAAATACTCTAGATGGGATCAATATCAGAATAACTGAGGCAGAAGAACGGATAAGTGACCTGGAAGATAAAATAGTGGAAATAACTACTGCAGAGCAAAACAAAGAAAAAAGAATGAAAAGAACTGAGGACAGTCGCAGAGACCTCTGGGACAACATAAAACTCACAAACATTCGAATTATAGGGGTTCCAGAAAACGAGGAGAAAAAGAAAGGGACTGAGAAAATATCTGAAGAGATTATAGTTGAAAACTTCCCTAATATGGGAAAGGAAATAGTTAATCAAGTCCAGGAAGCACAGAGAGTCCCATACAAGATAAATCCAAGGAGAAATACGCCAGGACACATATTAATCAAACTGTCAAAAATTAAATACAAAGAAAAGATATTAAAAGAAGCAAGGGAAAAACAACAAATAACACACAAGGGAATCCCCATAAGGTTAACAGCTGATCTTTCAGCAGAAACTCTGCAAGCCAGAGGGGACTGGCAGGACATAGTTAAAGTGATGAAGGAGGAAAACCTGCAATCAATATTACTCTACTCAGCAAGGATCTCATTCAGATTTGATGGAGAAATTAAAACCTTCACAAACAAGCCAAAGCTGAGAGAGTTCAGCACCACCAAACCAGCTCTACAACAAATGCTAAAGGAACTTCTCTAGGCAAGAAACACAAGAGAAGGAAAAGACCTACAAAAACAAACCCAAAACAATTAAGAAAATGGGAATAGGAACATATATATCGATAATTACCTTAAATATAAATGGACTAAATGATCCCACCAAAAGAAAAAAACTGGCTGAATGGATACAAAAACAAGACCCATATATATGCTGTCTACAAGAGACCCACTTCAGACCAAGAGACACATACAGACTGAAAGTAAGGGGATGGAAAAAGATATTCCATGCAAATGGAAACCAAAAGAAAGCTGGAGTAGCAATTCTCATATCAGACAAAATTGGCTTTAAAATAAAGACTATTACAAGAGACAAAAAAGGACACTACATAATGATCAAGGGATCGATCCAAGAAGAAGATATAACAATTGTAAATATTTATGCACCCAACATAGGAGCACCTCAATACATAAGGCAAATACTAACAGCCATAAAAGGAGAAATCGACAATAACACATTCATAATAGGGGACTTTAACACCCCACTTTAACCAATGGACAGATCATCCAAAATGAAAATAAATAAGGAAACACAAGCTGTAAATGATACATTAAACAAGATGGACTTAATTGGTATTTATAGGACACTCCATCCAAAAACAACAGAATACACTTTCTTCTCAAGTGCTCATGGAACATTCTCCAGGATAGATCATATCTTGGGTCACAAATCAAGCCTTGGTAAATTTCAGAAAATTGGAATTGTATCAAGTATCTTTTCCGACCACAATGCCATAAGACTAGATATCAATTACAGGAAGAGATCTGTAAAAAATACAAACACATGGAGGCTAAACAATACACTACTTAATAACGAAGTGATCACTGAAGAAATCAAAGAGGAAATAAAAAAATACCTAGGAACAAATGACAATGGAGACACAACGACCCAAAACCTATGGGATGCAGCAAAAGCAGTTCTAAGGGGAAGTTTATAGCAATACAAGCCCACCTTAAGAAGCAGGAAACATCTCGAATAAACAACCAAACCTTGCACCTCAAGCAATTAGAGAAAGAAGAACAAAAAAACCCCAAAGCTAGCAGAAGGAAAGAAATCATAAAAATCAGATCAGAAATAAATGAAAAAGAAATGAAGGAAACAAT
>NW_021703779.1:46898971-46918306 GCF_005190385.1 Monodon monoceros
ATGATGAAAAATCTGAAAGTGAAATTAAGAAAACACTCCCATTTACCATTGCAACAAAATAATAAAATACCAGGGAATAAACCTACCTAAGGAGACAAAAGACCTGTATGCAGAAAATTATAAGACACTGATGAAAGAAATTAAAGATGATACAAATAGATGGAGAGATATACCATGTTCTTGGATTGGAAGAATCAACATTGTGAAAATGACTCTACTCCCCAAAGCAATCTATAGATTCAATGTAATCCCTATCAAACTACCACTGGCATTTTTCACAGAACTAGAAAAAAAAATTTCACAATTTGTATAGAAACACAAAAGACCCCGAATAGCCAAAGCAATCTTAAGAACGAAAAACGGAGCTGGAGGAATCAGGCCCCTTGACTTCAGACTATACTACAAAGCTACAGTAATCAAGACAGTATGGTACTGGCACAAAAACAGAAAGATAGATCAATGGAACAGGATAGAAAGCCCAGAGATAAACCCACGCACATACGGTCACCTTATCTTTGATAAAGGTGGCAGGAATATACAGTGGAGAAAGGACAGTCTCTTCAATAAGTGGTGCTGGGAAAACTGGACAGGTACATGTAAAAGTATGAGATTAGATCACTCCCTAACACCATACACAAAAATAAGCTCAAAATGGATTGAAGACCTAAATGTAAGGCCAGAAACTATCAAACTCTTAGAGGAAAACATAGGCAGAACACTGTATGACATAAACCACTGCCAAATCCTTTTTAACCCACCTCCTAGAGAAATGGAAATAAAAACAAAAATAAACAAATGGGACCTAATGAAACTTCAAAGCTTTTGCACAGCAAAGGAAACCATAAACAAGACCAAAAGACAACCCTCAGAATGGGAGAAAATATTTGCAAAGGAAGCAACTGACAAAGGATTAATCTCCAAAATTTACAAGCAGCTCATGCAGCTCAATAACAAAAAAGCAAACAACCCAATCCAAAAATGGGCAGAAGACCTAAATAGACATTTCTCCAAAGAAGATATACAGAATGCCAACAAACACATGAAAGAATGCTCAACATCATTACTCATTAGAGAAATGCAAATCAAAACTACAATGAGATATCATCTCACACCAGTCAGAATGGCCATCATCAAAAAATCTAGAAACAATAAATGCTGGAGAGGGTGTGGAGAAAATGAAACACTCCTGCACTGCTGGTGGGAATGTGAATTGGTTCAGCCACTATGGAGAACAGTATGGAGGTTCCTTAAAAAACTACAAATAGAATTACCATATGACCCAGCAATCCCACTACTGGGCATATACTCTGAGAAAACAATAATTCAAAAAGAGTCATGTACCAAAATGTTCATTGCAGCTCTATTTACAATAGCCCGGAGATGGAAACAGCCTAAGCGCCCATCATCGGATGAATGGATAAAGAAGATGTGGCACATATATACAATGGAATATTACTCAGCCATAAAAAGAAATGAAATTGAGCTATTTGTAATGAGATGGATAGACCTAGAGTCTGTCATACAGAGTGAAGTAAGTCAGAAAGAAAAAGACAAATGCCGTATGCTAACACATATATATGGAATTTAAGGGAAAAAAAATGTCATGAAGAACCTAGGGGTAAGACAGGAATAAAGACGCAGACCTACTGGAGAACGGACTTGAGGATATGGGGAGGGGGAAGGGTGAGCTTTGACAGGGCGAGAGAGAGTCATGGACATATACACACTAACAAACGTAGTAAGGTAGATAGCTAGGGGGAAGCAGCTGCAAGGCACAGGGATATTAGCTCGGTGCTTTGTGACAGCCTGGAGGGGTGGGATAGGGAGAGTGGGAGGGAGGGAGACGCAAGAGGGAAGACATATGGGAACATATCTATATGTATAACTGATTCACTTTGTTATAAAGCAGAAACTAACACACCATTGTAAAGCAATTATACCCCAATAAAGATGTTTAAAAAGAAAAAAAAAAACAAACTACAAATAGAATTACCATATGACCCAGCAATCCCACTACTGGGCATATACCCTGAGAAAACCAAAATTCAAAAAGAGTCATGTACCAAAATGTTCATTGTAGCTCTATTTACAATAGCCCGGAGATGGAAACAACCTAAGTGCCCATCATCGGATGAATGGATAAAGAAGATGTGGCACATATATACAATGGAATATTACTCAGCCTTAAAAATAAACGAAATTGAGTTATTTGTAATGTGATGGATAGACCTAGAGTCTGTCATACAGAGTGAAGTAAGTCAGAAAGAAAAAGACAAATACCGTATGCTAACACATATATATGGAATTTAAGAAAAAAAATGTCATGAAGAACCTAGGGGTAAAACAGGAATAAAGACGCAGACCTACTGGAGAACGGACTTGAGGATATGGGGAGGGGGAAGGGTGAGCTTTGACAGGGCGAGAGAGAGTCATGGACATATACACACTAACAAACGTAGTAAGGTAGATAGCTAGGGGGAAGCAGCCGCATGGCACAGGGATATTAGCTCGGTGCTTTGTGACAGCCTGGAGGGGTGGGATAGGGAGAGTGGGAGGGAGGGAGACGCAAGAGGGATGACATATGGGAACATATGTATATATATAACCGATTCACTTTGTTATAAAGCAGAAACTTACACACCATTGTAAAGCAATTATACCCCAATAAAGATGTTAAAGAAAAAAAAAACCAAAAAACTTTCTGTGTCACAAAGGACACGATAAGCTAATTAGGACACACTGGTAGAAAGTAATTGCAATACACTTAACAAAGGATTAGTATCAGAATGTATAAAGAAAACAAAGAAAGAAAGAGAAAGACCTCAACAGGCAAATGGGCAAAGAATATAAATGGTATTTTCAAAGAAGAAAAATGAGTATTCAATAAACAAATGAAGACATAAACAACTATCGTATAACCATACAGCTGAATACTATACAATAAAAAAAATAAGCAACTACTGATACATGCAACAACATAAATGGATCTCAAGTTAATCTTAAAAGGTTACATATCATATGATTCTATTTATGTAACATTCTTGAAATGATGGTGATGGAGAACAGATCAGTGATTGCCAGGGGTTAGAGGTAGGGGGAGGGTGTGACTATAAGTGCACAGCTCAAAGCAGTTTTTTAGGTGATGGATCTGTTCTGCATCCTGATGGTGGTGATTGTTATATACAAATATATACATGAAATAAATTCATAGAACTACAGATACACACAAAATAAGTGAGGGCATGTGAAATCCAAACAAGGTAGTTAACAGTATCATACCATTGTCAATTTCCTGGTTTTGATGATTGTACTATGGTAATATAAGATGTTAATACTGGGGAAAGCTGAGAGAAGGGTACGCAGGAACTCTCTGTACAATTTTGGCAACCTCTATGTGACTCTAAAATCATTTCAAAATAAAAATGTAAAAATAAATAAATGTATGAAGACATGCTCAACATTTCTAGTAATCAAGGGAATAGAAATTCAAATAATACATTATTTTTCACTTACCAGCCTAGCAAAAAATATCTGGTATTATCAAATATTGACAGTAAGACTGTACCACTGGCTGATGAGAATTTAAATTGGTCCAGTCCCTTGGGAAAGTAATGTGGCAATATATATTAAAGTAAAAAAATGTATAGAACTTATGGTCCAGTAATTTTGCCCGTGTCTCCTGTAGCATGATCTACTTTGTTTTTTTTTTTTTTTTTTTTTTTTTTTGCGGTACGTGGGCCTCTCACTGCTGTGGCCTCTCCCGTTGCGGAGCACAGGCTCCGGACGCGCAGGCTCAGCGGCCACGGCTCACGGACCCAGCCACTCCGTGGCATGTGGGATCTCCCCGGACTGGGGCACGAACCCGTGTCCCCTGCATCGGCAGGCGGACTCTCAACCACTGAGCCACCAGGGAAGCCCTACTTTGTTCATTTTAACACTAGTTAAAACAGTGAAAAACTGGAAACAGCCAAATTGTCCAGTGGTAGGAGGAATAGCTAAATAAACTGCAGTGTAGTCTTACTATGGAATACTATGGGGCAATTAAATAAAATCAAGTATATCTATATGTAATAACATAGATATATTTCCAGAACACATAACTGAGTAAAAAATTTACAAAGTGACACATAGGGTAGGATCTCTTTTATGCGCTTAAAGTAATAAAACAAACCAGAAAATAATGCTATATTTGGGCTAAGGGTACATATCTATGCATGTAAGTACACCAAAAAAGATCTAGAATGAAACACACCAAACTAATAACAGAAAGGACAAGGACAAAGAGAGGGGCGGGGTTAAATGAGATTTCTCGGCATTGTTTTAAATTTTTTACCAGGAATTTATATTGGCATACTACTTATGTAATTAAAGTAAGTAGAAAAAAATTTTTAAGAAAATATGATGCAAATATTGTGGTTGAGAATCAAAGTGATATTCAAACACTGTGATGAGTAGGGATGCAACTGCATACAAAATGCTGAGGTTTCATATTTATCTCCAGGAGCTGAAAATTGAAACCATCTAAACAGATGTTTGATTAGACCACAATGTCAACTGAAAAGGAACCAATCTCAACCACCAAAGTACTAATGTACTAGTACTAACACATCACACTACAAGAGGTAAGAAAGGCTAACCTCAGCAGTAGATAAAAATTGGATAAGTGGTTTTCCATATTATTTGATAAAACAATCAAAACCACAATTGGCACATCTGAACTCATGATTCACTTCCCGTCTCTTATATACCCTTGTTCATTGATACATGGGGAAATAAAATGGAGAAATAAGAACAAATCTTTGGTAAATGGAATATAATCTATAAAAAATTGAATCACTATGTTGTACACCTGAAACTAATATTGTAAATCAACTATACTTCAATGTAAAAAAGAAGACAAAGTAGATTTAACCAGCTATGCATATTGTGAAATGTATCAAAGTCTTATTTGTTCAAATATCACAATTTTTAAAATTAATATAGAAAATAGAAGACAGATCTTAGGTTGTCCACAAACACAAGTTCATTATAAATTTGTAAGTCCTGATTAGGCAACAAGAATGATAAAGATCAACAAAGAATCCTCTCCCATTGAGAGCAGGCTGATAGAGATATCTACAGTCATTCTTATTGATTATTCAACAAACATATAACAAGCACCTGTTGTAACAAACACTGTGCTAGGTGCTAGGAATACAGAGACAAACTGGGTACAGATCTCTGCCGCAAAGAATTTCAGTTTTATTGGGAGAAAGACACAAAATATAAGTACAGCTTGCTATTTGACCAGGATGAAGATCCCTCTCCCCTGTGCCTTGGCAATAAAAAACCCCCCAAATCAGAAATTCATTCCATCCCTTTGTCATCAACTCTTAGAGGTTTACGGATGGGCATATAGTGGTTACCTCAATTAAGTGAGAGGTGATATTTTGCAGTGATAAAATATTAGGAAAGAGAGGTTATACTTCTGGTAATGGTCCCATAAGACCAAACCCCACACACAGAGATATCAACAAAAAGTGCTGGACAAATGTAAAAAAACAACTGTCTGAAAGCATAAGACAGCAATCAAAAGCAGGTAGAAACTGGTAGGAAGGCAACACTTGGAAGAAAGGAAGGATAGTAGATGAGTTTGCTATTTTTATGGCTTTTCATCTGGGGGCAAGCCCCATAGCAGCTAAAACTCAGAAGAAAACCCACATTCTTACAAGACTGAAGAGACAGAGGAAGGTGACTGGTAGTATAGAGGCTTCAAGACCCAAGAAGCTCCTGGTGCTTCACCATGCAACAGAAAAAGATCCAGGCCATGAGTCTCCTGACCCTTCACCCAATGGCAGAAGGCAACTGAGGGCATTATGTCTCAGCCCTCTACCCAATGGCAGAGAGCCATGCAGACCCCACAACTCCTGACCTTCTACTCAACAGTAAACAGTGGCCAGGTAAGTACTTCCGTACCCCAGTGGCACTGGCAGAGATCGAGTATTAAGGGTACCAGCATCAGATGGCCAGGAAAGAGGCCAGGGAAAATGCTCTCTGTCCTATGGGTCCAGTATCCTCCACTCCCCAAATCTAACACTTGGTAGCCCAAAGAAGCACCTTCCACTCCTGCAGGTAGCACCGATGGAAACCCAGCAAGAGCTCGAACAGAGCCAGAAGACCAAGCAGACCAGAATAGCATTACAAGAGTTCAGAAAACTAAATTATCATTGGAACTACATACAGCCCGCAAAAGTAGGGTAGAATCTACAAGCTAAACTTAACAGGGCAAGTGCCTACTAAAATAGAAGATTTAAATATGATCAGGACAACGTATATATACTACCGAACGTAAAATAGTTGGCTGGTGGGAAGCAGCAGCATAGCACTTAAGTCTTAGGACTTAAGTCTGCCATTTTATTTTTAAAAAATATTTATTTATTTTATTTTTGGTTGTGTTGGGTCTTAGTTGCGGCACACAGGATCTTTTGCTGTGGTGTGCGGGCTTCTCTAGTTGTGGTGTGCCAGCTCCCGGGTGCGTGGGCCCTCTAGTTGCCCTGCCACATGTGGGATCTTAGTTCCCTGACCAGGGATCGAACCTGTGTCCCCTGCATTGGAAGGCGGATTCATAACCACTGGACCACCAGGGAAGTCCCAAGTCTGCCATTTTAGTGTTTGCTTTTTCCCTATGGTTGTCTTTCCTCTGTTTCTCTTTTCTTGCCTTCCTGTGGGTTACTTGCAAATTTTTTAAGATTCCTTCTTGTTTTATGTATACTGTTTTGAGTATATTGGGCTGTAAGTTTACTTAGTGGTTGCTCTCTCTCTCTCTTTCTCTATGTTTATCCCTGGTTGTCCAGTGGTTAGGACTCCAAGCTTTCACTGCCAAGGGCCTGGGTTCAATCCCTGGTTGGGGAACTAAGATCCCACAAGCTGTATAGCATGCAGCCAAAAAGAAACAAATAAATAAAAATTAAAAAAACATAGAACAGGATAAATTAATCTATGGTGAAAAAAAATCAACAGTGGTCAACTCTGGTGGGGTGGGGGGGGCACTGACTGGGAAGGGGCATGAAGGAACTTTCTGTAGTAATGGCAATATTCTTTATTATGTGGGCAAGCTAGAGCCTACGGGCCAAATCTGGTGCACCAACCATTTTTGTGAATGAAGTTGTATTGGAACACAGCCATGCCAAATATTTTACATATTGTCTATGGCTGTTTTCATGCATGCAATAGCAGAGTTGAGTAAATGCAACAGAGACTACATAGCCCACAAAGCCTAAAATAGTTACTATCTAGACCTTTGCCAACATCTGTTTTATATTTTGATAACGGTTTGGGTTACACAGGTGTAAGCATTTGTCAAAACTCACTGAATTATGATCTGTGCATTTTACAGAACATAAATTTAAACTAAAAAAAATATAAACAAATACTGAGTTCTAGTCAACGATATGCATGCTTAAGTGTTAATGGATGAAGTGTACTAATATCAGCAACTTTAATTTTGAAATGACCAGAAAAATAAGATGGACTAATAAATGGATAAAGGGGTGGATAGATATGTGATAGAGCAAATACAGCAGAAGTTAACTGCAGAATCTAGTTGGTAGGTATATGGGTGTTCACTTATTTTTTATCAACTTTTCTGTAACTTTGAAATTTTTCTTAATAAAATGTTGGGGGAAACTACTGGGCATATGCCCTGAGAAAACCATAATTCAGAAAGAGTCATGTACTACAATGTTCACTGCAGCTCTATTTACAATAGCCAGGACATGGAAGCAACCTAAGTGTCCATCAACAGATGAATGGATAAAGAAGATGTGGCACATATATACAATGGAATATTACTCAGCCATAAAAAGAAACGAAATTGAGTTATTTGTAATGAGATGGATAGACCTAGAGTCTGTCATACAGAGTGAAGTAAGTCAGAAAGAGAAAAACAAATACCGTATGCTAACACATATATATGGAATCTAAAAGAAAAAAAATGGTTCTGAAGAACCTAGGGGCACAACAGGAATAAAGACGCCAATGTAGAGAATGGACTTGAGGACACGGGTAGTGGGAAGGGTAAGCTGGGATGAAGTGAGAGAGTGGCATGGACATATATACACTACCAAATGTAAAATAGATAGCTAGTGGGAAGCAGCTGCGTAGCACAGGGAGATCAGCTCGGTGCTTTGTGACCACCTAGAGGAGTGGGATAGGGAGGGTGGGAGGGAGACGCAAGAGGGAGGAGATATGTGGATATATGTATATGTATAGCTGATTCACTTTGTTATAAAGCAGAAACTAACACACCATTGTAAAGCAATTATACTCCAATAAAGATGTTAAAAAATAAATTAATAATAATAATAAAAGAAAATGTGGTATAGATATACAATGGAATATTACTCAGCCATAAAAAATGTTGGGGGAAATTTTTTTAATTAGGAAAGGAAAGTATACAACACTTGCCCACAGAAATGAACATTCCATTCTGAAATACCTTGTTAAGAAATTTATTCTAAAGAAATAAATCCCCAATAGCATGCTTTGTCTGAAGAAACTTCAACTCTAAAGATCTTTATTAATCCTTGATCATTCCTGTTAGAAGTCAGAGTGCACACATCAGGATTCATTATAATTTATGCCCTTGATGAAGAGGGAATTTTATAAAACACAATACTTGAGATCATAGCTGTTTGGAATAGTAATATCACCACTAAAATACTCTTCCTGCATAGCACACCTATTATCTAAGGACCTCACACATTTTATTAGCCAAACTCAATAAATTCAGAGTCTTTAGAGATACCTGAAGCAGAACAGAAGAGAAAAAAATAAACTGGATTCTCAGTTCCTTCCTTTAATTAATTCAATCAATCCCCTGAGTTAATTATATCTCACTGAAGTCAACATGCTCTTTTTCTCAAATTTTGGCAGGGAGGATAGCTATCTTACAAAGAGGACGAATGGTGTATAATGATTAAGGGCACAACCTCTGCAGCCAGGTAGTCTGGGTTCAAATCCTGGCCCTCCCGTATGACACTGGGAAAGTTATTTAACCTCTCTGAACCTCAGTTACCCCTAATGACAGCTACTATTCATAGGGTTGTTGTGAGGATAGTGCACATAAAGCCATTAGAATAGTATTTAGCACCTAAGAATCACTCAATAGTGTTCACTATTATCATCTCATAAAGGCAAATGCTTTATTATAAATGTAGAACAATAAGATAGCCATAGGCTTGTAACATACTAGGACTAACAGGCCTTCTTGCTGTTCTTTGAACATCCCAGACCCACTCCTCCCTCAAAGCCCTTGCACTGGTTATTCCCTCTACCTGAAATGTGCGCTATGGACTCTCTCATCTCCTTCAAGTGTGTGCTCAATTGTCAACCTTCTCAATGAGGCCTACCCTGATCTCCACCTTATTTAGAATTGCAACCCACTTTCCTCCTTACCCTGCTCCACGTTTCCCCCAATCTCCCTGTACTGTATTATATAATTTACTTTTTATACTATTATGGTTAGTGACAGTCTACCCACATTAGGCAACAAAACTCAATGACAGAAGGGATTTTTGTCTTTTATTCACTGATATATCCCAAGTAGGTGCTCAAATATTTTTTGTTAGCATCATCTAGTCTACCCCTTCACTTTACAGATGAGGAAACTCCAAAAAGACTCGAATCAAAGCTACCCAGTGAGTAAGGAAAAAAGGCAGGAACAAGGACTGTGACTTCCAGTCTGGTGCCATTTCTACTATAGCTCACTATCTCCTTGACCCTTGAACATTACAGAAAATTCACAGTCATCTATATTTTCCCCCCAGGAGGATTTGCCTTTGGAATTTCTTGGCCTTGCAAATACTGCTGTGTCTGTAACACAGAAATGCTCTGAGAGGCAGTAGAAGCCTGTACTGGAATACTAAGTGGCGACAGATGAACAGAAGATGGCTGATTTGTAAGGGCTATCCCAGAGCTTGGATGAGGGTCTGGTGTTGTCATTGTGTTTCTGATGACCCACAAACAAGCGCTAAGCTAGAAGATGACTGCCACTGTGGCTGGACAGAAGACTGCTGCTGAATGCATGCTGGCTGGTGCTGTGCTAGGTTTCATTGCAGGGGAAAGGTTTGACTGCTGTCTAATGCCTGAAGCACTTGAGGCTGCTCTAAAGGCTGTATTACGTATTGTTCCATTGCCGCTAGTTGCAACTGTTCTTGCAAAGGAGGTGTAATCTGGACCATGTTTGTAATGGCCTTTGGAATACCTGTAATGGCTGAATGTGGTTAGTTGCCTGTGAATGAGGTACCTGCTGCTGGAAAGCAGCATGTTGGCTATATAAAGACTGCTGTTGATTTATGGGACCTTCTTGAGTAGACAACTGATGGGTTTTCTGAGCTTGCCTATGAGATGAATGAGTCATCTGCTGATGATGAATGAAAGCTGAGTGAGAAACCTGGCTTGGTGTTACATGTGATTGGGAAAGCTGTGCAGAGAAGTGTGGGGGCTGGATCTGGGCCTCTGAGGAGGCCTGCTGAATGAAGGACATTTGTGCAGGGTGTTGAAGCTGTCCTTCCACAGCCATCTGAGATGTAACGCTGACTGGGCTTTTAGCTGCTGGTACCCAAAACTGACATCTGCTTAGGATAGAAATGCTGAATTCTGCACTTTAAATAAAGGCTCAATAGAATGTGTTTGTGTATCTAAGGTTAATGATAAATAATGTTAAATGTCTTATGTCTTTTGTTCCAAGGCTGAAGAACCTTGGGGTTGTGTTAAATAGGCTTGTTGCTCAGAAGTCTGTGCTACATAAAGTGGTAATAAGTATAAGCCCTGATCTGCTGAGTTTGTAATATGTACTTGCTTGCTATCAGAAGGGTTTACTGTGTATACTTGCTGGGTTATGAAGGCTGCCTGTTCAGTTGTCTGGATATAAACAGTGTGTCCTGAATAAGGGACATACTCAAGTGCCTGGTAAGCAGGCTGTTCCACAGGTTGCACAGGGTAAGCTGCTTGGATTATACATCCTGGCTGGTCTGGAAAAGGTGACCGAACCAGAGATTGCACTGTATAAACAGGCTGCCCCTAGGCCGGGACCAAATAAGAGGGCTGTGCCACAGGTGGGACTGGATAAGAAGAAGCATGTATAGAATAGGTTGGCTGTGATATCAGTGGTTGTACAGTGTAAAGAGGATGCTCTGGGGCTGGCAGTGAATAAACAGTCTGTGTTGGAGCCTTCATTGGGTAAGTGGCTGTGATGGGTAAGAAGCTTATTCCTGGGGAAGTATCACAAAGGGCAGCTACTCAGGAGCCTTCAATGGGAAAGATGGCAGTTCTGCAGGTGGTCCTGAATAAGTGTGTTGAACAGAATAAAATGGCTGTTCCAGAGACTGAATCACACTTTCAGTACTACCCTTTGACTGCTGCTGACTTACATGAGTTTCAGATTTTCATAGTACAATCCTGCTGAACATTTTTCTGTGGTGATGCCATAATCTTAGGTTGTAACATTAATGGCTACTGCTGAATAGAGGCTTGGAAACAAGGTTTCTTCAAACGCACAGTCTGGCTTTGTGGCACTGAAGAACCGGGAATTATAGACTCCTGATGTATCACTGAGTATGGCTGGGATACTGAATGTATCTTTTGTGAGAAGGGTGATGGGCTCCCGAATGCCCCCCAATGGAATTAGAAGGGAGCTGAGCTGTACCAGCAGCATTCTGTGCACTGCTCACACGTTGGGCAAAAGAATGATTCAACAAAGCTTGAGGGTGATTAACTGACAAGAAACTAGGAATTTGATTGGCATTTGGTAATTTGGTTAATGCCTGATTCCCATTTCTAGGGTCAGGCTCAAGTTGAAGACCAACTGTTG
This sequence comes from Monodon monoceros, assembly GCF_005190385.1. Classification (NCBI taxonomy): domain Eukaryota; kingdom Metazoa; phylum Chordata; class Mammalia; order Artiodactyla; family Monodontidae; genus Monodon; species Monodon monoceros. The sequence goes on from NW_021703779.1 coordinate 46,910,823, forward strand.
GATCCTGGGAAGTCATTTGTGAAGCAAGCAATATCTGAGGAGAAACTACAGAAAAGACTGGCTGTGGAACTCCAGTAACTGACAAGTCTAAAGTCATAGGTTGAGCTGAAATTTGTCCATCTGCTCCAAAGGTCAGCTATAGTTCCTAATGCTGGTGCAAGGAAAATTCAAATTATAAATGCATATACCATGGGAATTCCCTGGCGTCCACTGGTTAGGGCTTGGTGCTCTCGCTGCCAGGGGCCCAGGTTCAATCCCAGGTTGGGGAACTAAGATCCTGCAAGCTGCACAGTGAGGCCAAAAAAAATTTTTTTTATTAAAAAATAAAATAAATGCATATACCATGCTCATTTTAATGGTCCCAGACAGAATGATAGATAAAATAATGCTATGTTGTAAAAATTTCAGGGACTTCCCTGGTGGTGCAGTGGTTAAGAATCCACCTGCCAATGCAGGGGACACGGGTTCAATCCCTGGTCCGGGAAGATCCCACATGCCGTGGAGCAACTAAGCCCGTGTGCCACAACTACTGAGCCTGTGCTCTAGAGCCCACGCACCACAACTACTGAAGCCCACATGCCTGGAGCCCATGCTCCACAACAAGAGAAGCCACCTTATTGAGAAGCCCACGCACAATAACAAAGAGTAGCCCCCGTTCACCACAACTAGCGAAAGCCTGTGCACAGCAATGAAGACCCAAAGCAGCCAAAAAAAAATTTAAAAAAAATTTCAGAAGGTTATCAAAAAGGTGCTGGGTATAGCATTAGTCCTATAAAAATCCTAATACCATGAGTAAATGCTAATTGAATACACTAAGGGACTGAGACCAGTCCCCAGGCAACATATTGCTCATGGCTTCTCATTTATTGCACTTGCCACATAACTCATTCAAACCCTGGCAGAAATTCAGAGTAATTGAATCTGACACCTTCACACACCAGACAGTGGAAGTTCAAAAGGATTTCAATATCATAGTTAAAGGGAACAGAGAAGCTCTCTCAAGAGGAGAGGAGTGAGTTGGCTGAATACATATAGGCTGGCTGTAATAATTCCTAGAACTTGAACCACCACATTCATAAAAAGACCCCCACTGGTTAAAGTGCTTGCTTATGTGGATTCTATATATTAGGTGAAAAAGGCAGGCTATAAAATAGTATGTATGTGATATACATATGTATGTATAAACAAAGTTATATATGTATACATAGAAAAAAAAGACAAATCTAGAGTCTCTACCACCAAATGTAAACAATAATTTATTTCTAGCTGGAGACATAGTAGGTGATTTTCACTGTCTTCTTTATAACTTTATAGGCTTTATTTTAAATAGGTAAATAACACTTTCATAAAGTTTTTAAACTTCTTTTAAAAATTTTGGAAACACATTTCAAAATACACATACCTGTATATTTACATGGTTGAACCTAAGTTAATTTAAGCATCCATCCAACACACTTCGCATTATAGTCTTAAAAAGAGATAAATCCAACCACAACATAAGCTCAAGTATGAACATATACCGTATAAGCTACAAATACTAGCCAAACACCATGCACTGTCAACCATATCAGATTAAATATACCCCCAGCAGACTTTAAATGCATCTGGCATTTGTCAAGTACATGTATGTTTTCCCCTACAAGTCTGTGAGTTCTTCAGGGCAAGGACCATATTTTATCTCATTTTATATCCCCAGAGATGATAGTCATTAAAAGTTTGTTGATGAACTATGACTATATACCAATCTCTTAAAAGCAACAGATCACCAGCTGCTAACTAAATCACATACAGAGAATGCCTAGGAGCTCAGACCAACTCATTCCCAAAGAGAGAAGAGACACACAGGGGATGGCAGGGTTGAGGAAAGAAAATGGGATAACAAAGAAAAGCCCAACCATGTATCCAGAGTCCATCACCTAGGAAACCAGGATATAGTCTTGATATATGAACTCTCACAAAGACTGTGTACTCGTTGTCAGAAATGAGTACCATTGACTTTGAGAGTCTAAATGACAAAAACACTTATTTCTCCTACAGAAATAAACGTGAACCAAAAGAGTCAAGAATTTAGATGAAAGTGCTTAAAATTATAAGAGTCTATGAAATACTATTTCTACTTAACTACCAAAGACATCCCTCTACATTCAAACCAGGCTGGAAAAGTCCAATACAAAAAACAAACCATAAAAAGGGATCTGAGTCCTAAATAATTTTTTTTTAATTAATTTATTTATGTTTGGCTGTGCCGGGTCTTTGTTGCTGTGCGCGGGCTTTTCTCTAGTTGCGGTGAGTGGGGGCTACTCTTCGTTGCGACGCACGGGCTTCTCAGTGCAGTGGCTTCTCTTGTTGCAGAGCATGGGCTCTAGGTGCACGGGTGCGTGGGCTCTAGAGCACAGGCTCAGTAGTTGTGGCGCATGGGCTTAGGTGCTCCGCAGCATGTGGGATCTTCCCAGACCAGGGCTCTAACCCGTGTCTCCTGCATTGGCAGGTGGATTATTTTTTTTCTTTTTTTTTAAATTTACTTTATCTTTGGCTGCATTGGGTCTTTGTTGCTGCATGCAGGCTTTTCTCTAGCTGCGGCAAGCGGGGGCTACTCTTCGTTGCGGTATACGGGCTTCTCAGTGCAGTGGCTTCTCTTGTTGTGAAGCACAGGCTCCAGGCGCATGGGCTTCAGTAGCTGTGGTGCGCAGGTTCAGTAGTTGTGGCTCGTGGGCTCTAGAGCACAGGCTCAGTAGTTGTGGTGCATGGGCTTAGTTGCTCCACGGCATGTGGGATCTTCCTGGACCAGGGCTTGAACCTGTGTTCCCTGCATTGGCAGGAGGATTCTTAACCACTGTGCCACCAGGGAAGCCCTGGCAGGTGGATTCTTAACCACTGCACCACCAGGGAAGTCCCCTAAATAAACTTTTTTATCCGTATATGGAGTTCTCAGTTTCTCTTCCAATTATACAAGCAGTGTCTCAAGATTCTAGTTACACAATGTTAGACACATCCTCAAGAAGAATGTCTTAAGTGAAGGAAAGTATAAACAACTTTTTGCTTTCAGTGACTTTTATATAAACTAGGATGAATTTATGAAAGAGAGCCTTTGCCTGTCAGAAAACCTAGGCAGTGTTAAATAAGTTTAACTGAATACGGAGCCTCTAAAATGTATCTTACCTTTACCTGTGAGACCTTTGGGACACTTAATGGCAAAAACTGGAGTTGTGAGACAAGCGGAGGTCCAAGGACATGTACAGGCAGAACAGTGGACTGACCTTGAAGCAAAGGCAAAATTTGGGGCTGAGTCAGCTTTGGCTGCTTCTGCAACTGTTAAAAAAAAAATTAAAGATAAACTCTCCCATTTACAGTAAATATACTGATTATATATTTAAAATATATTTAACACTTCACCTCACCCCTGAAATCTGCTGGTAATGTCCCACTAGCTGCTGGGATGGATAAATTTTCCCTGGAACATTTATTTCAGCCTGTGGGTTGTTAGAAACCATTTGAGAGCCCATCATCTGGTCTGAGGAGTAGGCTATACTGGGCTGATTTGAAGTTTCTGAATGTATAACTGATCCAGCTCCTGCCTCAGACAAACTGTCACCTATGGCAAAGAAAACAAGTGATAGGTAGAAGGGAAAAACTTGAAACACAAGGTCCAAATAGCACAGGAAATGGTAAGTGTTTCTTTCATTTTTTTCTTTTTTACTCTGACAACCTTAAACAGCTTCAAATAAAATATGTACACTGCAGAATTAATAAAAAACCATCATGTAAACTCTCCATGTTGATACTGTGGTATAACTAAAATATTCTTAGTAAAGCAAAACTACAAACAGAGAATCACATAAAAGTCAACTCGATTTGCTGGCCATTTCATGCATATCCTAACTAATCTTTGTTTGCCATTAGGATTTCAGTAAAATCTAGGTAGCATATTCTCATTCTCCTAGAATCTGGCTAGAAAATAATACTGCCTTTATGGAACAACTGGTTATTACTACGAAAATACTGTGTCCTTCTAGAGAAGAGAATGCATTACAGCAGAAATATTAGAGAAACTGTGTTAATTTTATACTTGGGTCTAAAATACAAAAGTTCTTAAAGTCTAGAAAATTCCCTCTTGAAGAATAAATTCTATCTTTAGTTGCATATCTTCTTTACTAAAGGATTTACCGTGAGACCCTTAAAAATGGTAAAAAGGTTATAATCCTTATTCAACTAGTACCTTGGACAAGTCACTTAACAGAACAGTTTCTTAATTGTAAAATAAGGAAACTATCTGCCTTGCCTATTTCAGGGATTTTGTAAAAGGATTAATGAAATGATAGATAACAAAATGCTTTGAAACATACAAAAGTACTATTTAAAGATAAGGGAATACAATTACACATTTCCTTTTATAAATTATAACTGTGTTACTTGTAACAGAGGAGCAATGCCATTGTGGTTTTCTTTGCAGAAGCTGTTGTCGCACATGTTGATCAACTTCAGTTTCTTCACATTCAGCCCCGCTGTGCTGAGCAGGAGGAGGGGGCAAAGCTGTATTTTGGGGCTGAGGGAGTACATTCCCCACAGACTTGCACTGGGAGTCTCTGCGTTCTTCCAAACAGCCAGCTGACTTCTTCTCCCTTGTCTTCTTTATCAGGGCCACCCGGTCTCTAATGGACTTAGCAACAGCTTTGGAATCACTTTCATGGAAGAATCCTGACTTGACCTACAAACAAAACATAATAAGCAAACCACATCTTTAAGAGTTTTACTTTTACTTTTTACTAGCAGAGTTAGTTTCTGCCCCCAAATTCCAAATGCTATTAAATAACAGTTAATTTGTTTCTATGTTCTTTCTTAATCAGACATGCATAAATGCCAGAGCCTTTAGTAAGAAAAGCAACACTATTACCAAGCATTGTTGAAATAATTCTGGCTTTAAACAAAAACAAACAAATAGCTTGGTATTTCAGTACATGCAGTCTTATTACAGGTAATTTATGACTGCCATTAAGTTTTGTGAAACATTAAAAAGGTTTCCTCATTCAACAACAGTAAGTGTCTACAATGTGCCCAGTATTGGGCTCTGGAGACATATAAGTGCCTAAGCTGGTCCTTTGTCCTATATGCACACACAAGCTGGTGGTGAGAGAAGGATAAAAACAACATAAGGGGCTTCCCTGGTGGCGCAGTGGTTAAGAATCTGCCTGCCAAGGCAGGGGACATGGGTTTGAGCCCTGGTCCGGGAAGATCCCACATGCCGCGGAGCAACTAAGTCCGTGCACCACAACTACTGAGCCTGCACTCTAGAGCCCGTGAGCCACAACTACTGAGCCCACGTGCCACAACACGTGCCACAAGCCTGAGCACCTAGAGCCTGTGCTCTGCAACAAGAGAAGCCACCGCAATGAGAAGCCCATGCACCACAACGAAGAGTAGCCCCCGCTGGCCGCAACTAGAGAAAGCCCGTGCACGGCAACGAAGACCCAACACAGCCAAAAATAAATAAATAAAGTAAATAAAAATTTTAAAAAAACATAAAGTGAAATAAAAGGTAGAAATGAGCTGCTGCAAAAGCCCTAAAGGAGCACAAGCCTCTCTGGTGAAAGCAGAGAAAGTATCACAGAGGAAGGTAAAGTCTGACCTGGATTAAAACAAAACAAGGAACTTGCAGGCTATTGAGGGAGAGGTAGATGAAGTTCAGAGATCAACACTCTAGGCAGAGGAAGTATGCTTATGGCAAAGTGCTATATCTTACTAGGTGTTAGAAGAGTGACAGAAGTTAATGGCTTATTGTCTGAAAGGAACAGGGCTGAGTAACAGAGATAATGACTTGAGGAGGTGCCATGGCATATTATTCTCAGTCCTACAATCTGTTTTTTAAAGCATATCATGGGGGTCTGCAGACTCGGGGAAATTTCATCGTAGTTGAAAAATGATTAAAATGTTAGATGGAATCCATATATTTAATTTCACTCCCTCCCAAAGTTCAAAAAACACTCCCAGAGTAAATGGATTTTTAAGTCATAAACTCACAAGAATAGAAAGAATAAAGGCAACAGCAACAACAGACAATGTTTTGGACATTTGGGGATGTGGAAAACAAACAGATAATAACTGACCTAGTGGACCTGAAAAAGTGAACCAGGGAAAGCTGAAAATCATTCCCATTTATACTGAATAATACTCGTAACACACAGGAACTGGCAGTACCAGGTACTTACAGAACTGGGTAAAGTCAAAAGAGATGACTAAAATAAGGAAGACTAAGTGAAAGGGTTTTGAGAAGTAGTTAGATATTAGGTCCCTGTGCTCCACTCTCCAGTCCACACCTTTGGGTGATTGCTTCTTCCCTACCCGAGAAGTCTGTAATTTTGTTCTCTGGAGAGGGTAAAAGAGGATCATATCTGGACTAGGGAACACCAGGCACAGTTGAGGGTATGGCTACCATAACAAAAACAAGAAGATTAAATGACCATATGCATGCTGAACGCCATACACAGAAACCCCCAGCACTCTTCCCCACTTGGCTACCAAAATATCAGTAACCAGATCCTTACCCTCCAGGCAGGATATTGAAAGATGCTTCTCTGGAGAATCTGGCCAATCCAAGAAGAAAGACCCACAACTATTTATGTCAAAGATTCCCCAATTATTGTCCCACCTAGAAACTTGAGAGTAGAGGTTAACACGTCTGACATAAGCAATCATACCATCCAATCAGCTTGTTAGTCCCTGTCATAGGCAAAATCATGGCCCCTCAAAGATGTCCCATCCTAATCCTCAAACCTGTGAATATGATGAGATAGCACTCCCATTATTGAGCTATACACAATTGACCTTAAGATAGAAAGATCTGGGTGAGCCTTTTACCAGCTAGTGAAGGATTAAACTTGCCATTCCTGACTTTGAAGATGGAGTGGGGGCATGTGAAAGGACTGAAGAACAGTCTCTAGGAGCTGAGAGTGACCCCCAGCTAACAGCCAGAAAGGAAATGAAGACCTTAGTCTTACAACTGCATGGAACTAAACTCTGTCAACAACCTGGTTGAGCCCAAAAGCAGATTCTCTCCCAGAGCCTCCAGCTAAGAGTCCAGGCCACCAAACCTTGATTTCAGCCTGTGAGACTCTAAGCAGAGAATCCAGTAAAGCCTACCAGGACTTCTGACCCACAGAACTGAAATAATAAAAGGGTGTTGTTTTAGCCCACTAAATCTGTGGTAACTTGCTATACAGCAATAGAAAACTAATAGTCTCCTACTATTGATCATGAGCAGCCAGCCAAGAATAACCAGAAATATGAGAAAAGCCTCTAACAAGAAGATGGAGCACAAAACCAACAAAAAACCCCAGCAACTTGGAGAAAAGATACTATGCAGGGAGAAAAAAAGTTTCAAAAACACTCTCTTCACTAAAATTACAGAGAGGTGCCATAATATCGCATCCACAAAACAAAGAACAAGACGTTTACTCTAAAAAAGGAACAGACCAAAAAAAAAAAAAAAG
>NW_021703779.1:46918406-46935465 GCF_005190385.1 Monodon monoceros
ACTCTTGAAATTAAAAACAAGATAGTAGAAATGAAAAACTCAATGGAAGAGTTAGAAAATAAAGTTGACAATGTCTTCCAGGAAGGAGAATAAAAAGATAAAAAGATAGAAAATAGAAAAGAACATTGGAGAAACAGTCCAAGAGGCCAAACATCCAAATAACAGCAGTTCTAGAAAGAGAAAACAAAGAGAAAACAAAGGGAAAGAACTCAACAATAAAATACTTTTAAGAAATTTCCCAGAAACTAAAGGATATGAGTCCACTGAGTATCCAACACAGTGGATGAAAACAGACCCCAACCAAGACACACTGTGAAAATTTATAATCCTGAGAAGAAAGAGAAGATATTACAAGCTTCCAGAGAGGAAAAAATGGATCACATGCAAAAGATCCAGAAAACAGAACATCTTTGTATTTCTCAATATCAATACTGAAAGCTAGAAAATCATGGAGCAATGACTTTAAATTTTTTTAATTGCCAACCTAAAATGACTTAGCCAGTCAAATATGAAGACAGAATAAAGATGTTTTTAATACATGCAAGTCTCAAAGAATTTACCTCCCATATACCCTTTCTTAAGAAGTTGGCAGAGGAAGTGAGCCACTAAAACAAAAGGTAAGCAAAGAAAGAGAAAGACATGGGATTTAGGACACATGAATTCCAATACAGGAGAGAGGCAGAGAAGTCTAGAATGATAGTAAAAAGAAAGATCAGTATGATAGTTATGTAGCAGATGTCCAAGACAATCATTCTAGATTAGAACCATGTGACTAGAAAGATAGGCATGTTAAAGGCTATCATCTCCAAGATACCCACTGTCAATGTCCCATACTCCTTTTATTTATTTATTTTAATTTATTTATTTTTGGCTGCGTTGGGTCTTTGTTGCAGTGCATGGGCTTCTCATTGCAGTGGCTTCTCTTGTTGCAGAGCATAGACTCTAGGCACACGAGCTTCAGAAGTTGTGGCTCGCGGGGTCTAGAGCGCAGGCTCAGTAGTGGTGGCACACGGGCTTAGTTGCCCCGCGGCATGTGGAATCTTCCCGGACCAGGGCTCAAACCCGTGTCCCCTGCATTGGCAGGTGGATTCTTAACCACTGCGCCACCAGGGAAGCCCCCATACTCCTTTTAAACCTGAGGACAGAATGCCCAGGTGAGCCTGGCTCAAAGTATCTGGACTTTGCTAATTTGACCACATGCTGCTGAAGCTCATGCACACCCTCCCTCCAAGTACTGCACAGCCTGGATCGGGCATGCACATACATTCCACCCAACAGAAGTTATCTGCTGTCTTCTACTCTTGCGGGGGGAGCGGGTCATGGGGAGATGAGAAGTAGAGAAGTCAGAGGGGCCCACTCCCCGTCAAAGCATATTGTTACCAGACAACTAATTTTTCTGGTCTGCACAACAGCCCTCTGGTGCCCTAACTGTGGTGAGCCATGTGTGTTTCCCTGGACTCACATGTGACCTCACCCTGATGACCTCCCTAGACTCGGCTCTCATAAACTCTTAGGGAAGCTGAAGCCAGACTATGACCGAGAGACTGTTCAGCTTATCCCCTCCTGGGCATCTTCACCTAACAGTAACTTCAGTAACCAGCTAGGTGTGTTTGCCACTCTGGTTTTCAAAACAAAATAATATATATTATTTAGGTAAACTATAATGAAAAGCAAAGGAATGAGTAACACAAAAGTCAGGGTAGATATGACCTGTGGTAATGAGGGAGAGGAACGCAAGTGGGGGAGGGGCACACAGGTAGCTTCTAAAATTCCAGTAGTGTTCTATTTCTTAACAAAAGTAGAGTTTTACTATTCTTTATACTGTACATACAAATTTAATATACTCTGTTGTAGAGATATATTTCACAATAAAATTACAATTTAAATAAAGAAAATGAGAGGAAAGAAAGCAATCAGAAGGAGAAAGGAATCAACCCTGATACTATAAGGGGAGGGGAAGCCAGTGGTAGGATTCACTTACCATTTCATACGCTACTTCCTCAGGTGTATCTGTTTCTAAATTGAAACTGAATTCAATAGCTTCATTGTCTTTATGCTTGCCTTTCAATTTTTTAGGGTCTTCAACCCAGAGCCTTAAAGCCAGAGATGAATTTGAGCAATCATCTTCCTCCGCTAACTCCACCCTTAGCCCTGTATCTTCAGCAAAAAATGCGTGGTTTAGTAGGTCCCTGACAGACAACCTAATAAACAAAATACAAATCTGTTATCAATTCTTCCAATCATAAACAAGGTATAGAGCACTTAATTAGTAAAAATTGTGTCAAAGTAACAACGTGATTTAAAATTTTCTATTAATTAAACCATTAATCTGCCTTTTTATAAAAACCAAATCTTATATCCAATTTATTATTACCAAGGATGCAAAGAAATCCCAACTAACATGCATTTGTAGTGATCTTAATTAAGGATTATTAACAGTAACATATCTAGATACTGAAGTTTAACATACCTAAAGGTATGCCTAGAGATAATTAGAGAAGTGCTGCAGTAAACGTCAGATGGACTGAGTATCTTCCCTAAGCCACTGGCTTAAGTTACTAAAACTCACACAACAGATTGTTGGCAAAGAAAACTAAAAACTCTTTGAGGTATATAAACTCTAAAGTAAATTAGGAATTCAAACACTTTTACAAATGTTATAAATAGAAGTCATTAACTCTATTAACAATAATCTAGTCAGTGTACTTCACTCTTTAGGGAACGCCATGGGTGAAGCTAATTCAGTTCAGCAAAGTCACACGGTTTTCTTAAAGTATTTAAGTCCAGTATCCTAGGCCAAAGTATACATATAATGGATACAACTCTAGTCTAATATTAGGGATTAACCATCTCTGAAGAGAAACAAGCACAGAGGTTCAAAAGATTCTTTTATAAGCTGGGAGAGTTAATTTCCTTTTCTTTGACCAACTTCTAAAATAGATAAATAATATCTATCTATATTACAGGCCAGTGAGAGCTATAACTGATGTATTCCATAGTTTGTATGTAGAAAGCCCCTCCTGCACTATTTAAAACAGACAAAGCATATTGACAGCACGGTATCCTGTAAGTTGAGGATTTTCAACCTTCTACATTTTTAGTGATCAAGAGACAAACACTTAACTAAGACAGTTTTATAAAAAACAAGCTTGCTCAGACTAATTAGTCTTAAGGCTAAGGTGAGATGTGTTTAAGAAGGTACAACCAAGTTAAGCACTCTGCTTCTAAATGAAAGTTTTGCCTAGATATTTTTACTAAGGAATAACCACTGCAATAGCAGCAGACAGTATCATTCATTAAATACTTATTACTCTGTTAGGTATTTTATATGCATTCATTAACTTTTTTTTTTTTTTTTTTTGCGGTATGCGGGCCTCTCACTGTTGTGGCCTCTCCCGTTGTGGAGCACAGGCTCCGGACGCGCAGGCTCAGTGGCCATGGCTCACGGGCCCAGCCGCTCCGCGGCATGTGGGATCTTCCCAGACCGGGGCACAAACCCGTGTCCCCTGCATCGGCAGGCGGACTCCCAACCACTGCACCACCAGGGAAGCCCAATTATCTTTTTAACTATCAAAATAATACCTATTTTGAGGAACAGCTAAAGTAAGTTTCTCAAGATCACACTGGCTAAGTGTGAGTCCAGATTTGAATCTTATTCTGCTGTGGAAGCCTGTGCTCTTTCCAAAACACTAATGTGCCATAAATCCTTTTGAATATTCCAGTGTTCTTTGGTAATAGATCATAATTAAAATGCTGTATAAACAACAATCAGAAACCAAACTAAAATGGCTACTTCAACACAGTAGTTTTAGCATAGCTTTAAAAAAAGCATGCCTAAATTACTACAACTCAAAAACAACAACAACAAAATAAACAACTCAATTTTTTAAAAAGGCAAAGGACTTGAACAGACATTTCTCCAAAGAAGATATACAAATGGCCAATAAGCACATGGAAAGATACTCAACGTTATTAGTCCTTAGGGAAATGCAAATCAAAACCACAATAAGATACCACTTTATACCCATTAGGATGTCTATTAACAAAAAATGGAAAATAAGTGTTAGGGAGGACACTGAGAAATTGGAACCATCACACATTGCTGGAAGGAATGCAAAATGATGCAGCCTCTATGGAAAAAATATAGTGGTTCTTCAAAAAATTAAATATATTATTACCGTATGATTCAGTAATTCTACTCCTAGGTATATACCAAAAAGAATTAAAAGCAGACTCAAGAAGATACTTGTTCACCAATGTTCATGCCGCATTATTCACAATAGCCAAGAGGCAGAAATAACCAAAGTGTCCATTAACAGATGAATGGATAAACAAAATGTGGTGTGTGTGTGTGTATACACACACACGCACACAAAGGAATAGTATTCAACCGTAAAAACAAAGGAAATTCTGATACATGCTATAACATGGATCAACGTTTAAACACTATGCTATGTGAAATAAGCCAGATGCAAAAGGAAAAATATTTTATGATTCTACTTATATGAGGTACCTATATAGAAGTAGAGACAAAGTAGAATAGAGGTTGGCAGGGGTTGAGGGGAAAGGGAGTGGGGAGTTACTGTTTAATGGGCACAGAGTTTCTGTTTGGGATGATGAGAAAGTTCTGGAAATAGTGGTGATGGTTGTACAACAATGTGAATGTGCATAATGTCACTGAATTGTACATTTTAAAATGATTAAAATGGTGACTCTTAGGTTATTTATATTTTACCATAATTAAAATATAGAGATATATAGATATAGCCTGTTGGCACAAACACCAAGAATGTTGTGTAATAAAGCTATAATTAAACAGGTTTTATCTTAGTGACTTTTTATATTTTCAGATATGCAACACTAAACTTAGATAGATAACTAATAAAAATGGGAGACAGTCAGTGAAATGCTGGTGGAAATAATTTCTATAAAGGATCTATCACCTTATTAATCATAATCAATAAGGAGGTAAAAATCAAAATACTAACCAAGCAATTTGAGTCAGTAACTGTCCAAAGCTCAAATTAAAGGGAAAAGCTAAAACTAAAAGGAATTGTCCATAAGAAAAATAGAAATTGTGATACAAATAAATCTAGAATACTATTTCTTGAACAAAAATAGCCCTATCAGCATTACTATTATCATGACACAGGACATTATGGACAAATAAAAAACATCTGGTGAATTGATGGTTAAATTTTTTCTTAAACTATCATAAAAAACCATTTAAGTACTTATGTGAAGGTGACAATGCAGGAAACTCTCTACTATCTACCAACTGTTAGAAGCAAGTTAACCTGGGAGGGGGCCCACTGACTGTTAAACTGATGGCTGAAGGTGATCTTGTCACAACACACACAGACAAACACAACCCAAATTTCGGTTCAAGGAAAATTCAGCACATGGTATCAGTTTAAAATGGCAAACAAGATGCACTGATACACTTCACTCTAGTCAGTATGGTTTGGATTCCACTGAAAAGTCATACCCAGCATGATTCAAAGATCAGAAAAAGACCCAGCTCAAGATAAGAGAAAAATTCATCCATCAGTCATGTCATTTCACTACATATGCACCCACCTTTCAGATTTATTTTGACGAATACATCCCTCGATGATTTCTTTCACTTCAGGATCAGTGACTTTATTGAAACTGGCTGGTTTTATACCCTGGAAGAAGAAAAACGGTTTCTAGTCACAAATCAAGCAACTGAAAGCCGAAGCCAACATCATTACTAAAATAATGATTTTTTTACCACTAAACCATATTCAAATTTTAAATGAGATATATACACACAGTATAAGTTTAACAACTTTTTGACAAGGATTTTGTCATAGCTCTACAAATAACAGTGAAAAATTGTAAATGATCTAAATCTCTAATAACAGAGGTAATATTACATAAATTATGTGATATACATATATATGCATATGCTAATACACGGAAACTAAACATGTTCTCATAGTAATTAATAATGTGGAGAATTCTCATGCTGCAACATTAAGTAGGAAAAAAACAGGATCCCAAAATGTACATACAGTGTAACCCCAATTAGTAAAATATAGTAAACAAGTATTTTTTTGAAATCAGAAAAGTCAGTTATTAAAAAACACTTTTAGAAATTCCAAATAAGGGCTTCTCTATCGCAAACATTTCAAATCAATATTTCAAAGTCTTCTAGAATGGCTAGACACAATGAGCAATCAGTAAATATATATATAAAATATATATATTGTTATATATATATAAACTTTTGAGAAATCTATATTATGTTTATCCTTAAACAATACCAAAATATTGAGAGAACCTCAAGCTAATTATCAGGTTCTAGGAATTCAATATCAAATTAATGAGGTCCAGATAATTCAAAACGTTCTTATAATAACTGTTAGCTGCCTAAATGTACTTATTTTACATTCTGTTACCCTTAATTTATGGGTTTTAGATTTAAAAAATAATACAAGAACATTGCCATCATTTAATAGAAAATTCAAAATTAAGCTATAAGCAGAAAGGTATAATAGAAAAATTATCATGGAATGAGGCAATCTAAGATCTAGTTCTGGGTCTTCACACTACCTCACAGAATACAGAATCAGAAAGCCAAGTACCATATCCTAGATAAATCTGGTGAGATTAGGAGTTAATTTGGGCCTCAAATTCAAGAAGCTTTAGTAGAGATGGAAATCTGAATTGTGATATGGCATTTTTGTGACCTGAATATAAAAGAATAAAATCACCATACAAAAAATGGAATTTTTTATTCTACTTATAGAAAAAGCCCTCTTTGACCTTTCCACTGATCTCTTACCCATTCCCCAGCCCTGGATAATTACTGCCTTTCTCTGCTCCTAGGTGAAAATAACTGAGGAGCTGCAACTTAAAAAATCAAGTACAGACTCTTCTATTTGTGGTCGTACAATATATGGGCCCAAACTAAAAGGGCATTCTAGTCCCATTTCTTTTTCCCAGCTGTTTATTATAGAAATTTTCAAACATACTCAAAAGTAGAAGTCCCATGTAATCATCACCAGTTTCAACAACAAGCATCATTCCTTAACCTCGTTTCAGCTATCTACTCCCACACCGCTTTTATCCTGGAATATTTTAAAGCAAATACTAGGCACCATGTCATTTCACCCATAAAGTCTCCAGTTTCTATCTCTAACAGATATCATGTCATCATCCCACCTAAAATAATTATCAATAATTGCTTAATATCATCTAAAACCCAATCTATACTCAAATTTTCCAAATTGTCTAAATGAGGTGTTCTTACAAGTTGGTCTGTTCAAATCAGGAGCCAAACAAGGTCCATACATTACATGTATGGTGCAATGGAACCGGCTCATACCAGCTCACAAGGCCAACTATTACATTTTCAGGAATTGTGCAAGCTGATTATTAAATACATCCATTTATAAAATTTAAATTATATAAACTTACGATTAAATAAATTATATTAAGAGCCAAGGTAATAAATACTGAAAACACAATTCCTTGATTGTTTTACTACATTTTACTATTATTTATGCTCTTGCAGTTGCTTACATCTTTTGTATCCGTATGATGGAAATACTATATGAGTGCCACTCTGCACCCTTTCTCAACCCTGCATTCAAGTGAGGTCACATTGGTGACTTGAAATCAGTCATGGTGGGAGCACTTACACCAAGGAAATTAGCAAATGCTAGAAATCAGTGCTTTTTCTTTTTCAGAGAATCAGTTGTTAAACATTTACCAGCTCATCACTACTTTAAGTCTCTTGTATTCTGTAACAGTCCCTTCCCCTTTTTTCTTTCAGGAAATTGATTTGTTGGAGAAACTAGGTCATTTGTCATATAGAATTCTGGATTTCTTATTGTCTCCCTAAACAAACCTCTGAAGTCAGACTTGAGGTCAAAATCCACCATTACTAGTAGCTGTGTGAACTTGGGCAGGTCACAACCTCTGATTCTCAGTCTCATCATTTCTAAACTGAAGACAGTGCCATCTTGTAGGAATACAAAGATAAAAGCATGTGGCATATATTATGTATTTAAAAATGGTACCTATTAGTATGTTACCTGAAACACTCTAACAATCTCTTCTGTGGCCTACCTTGAGCCACCCAACTGGATGTGAAAGGACCTATTTTCAACAATCTTAACACTTTGCTTCTACCTCCCTTACTATACTCCTATTCTCTTATTTTTACAGTTATTTGTGAGTTTATATTACTGCTCTACTAAAAATGTAAGCTCTTTGTAGGTAGCAAACACTTCCTACTCATCTTTGCATTCCTTGTAATTTCTAATGCAAAAAAATTACTCATAGCAGGGAACCAAATACTGTATCCATTGAATGCCACTTCATAATCAGGCTTCTAGAACCAGAAGAAATCTTCAAAACCATTTAGCCAATCTTTATTATGTAGCTTTGGAAAATAAGATCCATCTAATAAATACCTAAAAATTCTTTACAAACAAATGGATATAGATGATATATCTGTACATTTTCCCCAAAGATACTAATACAGAGCATTTTATATGACCCCATTTGAGTATAGGTATATAGCATAAATCTAAAGCTTGTTTCATTAAAATTATGTTAAATTTAGCACTGTTATACAGAACTAAACCAAAATTAGGTTTTTTGTTTGTTTGTTTTAATTTGGTTTTTCTGTTTTTATTTTTGGTTGTGCTGGGTCTTCGTTGCTGTGCGTGGGCTTTCTCTAGTTGCAGTGAGCAGGGGCTACTCTTCATTGCGGTGCACAGGCTTCTCATTGCAGTGGCTTCTCTTGTTGCGGAGCATAGGCTCTAGGCACACGGGCTTCAGTAGTTGTGGCAGGAAGGCTCTAGAGCGCAGGCTCAGTAGTTGTGGTGCACGAGCTTAGTTGCTCCGTGGCATGTGAGATCTTCCCGGGCCAGGGATTGAACCCGTGTCCCCTGCATTGGCAGGCAGATTCTTAACCACTGAGTCACCAGGGAAGCCCCCAAATTAGGTTTTTTAAAATTAATTTTTATTGGAATACAGTTGCTTTACACCAAAATTATGTTTGACTAAGTCAACTTCTAAGTTTACTTTACCATGAAATGCGGCAATTTGTGAAGTAAAAAGAATAAAGTTATACCTACACTAGTTACTTTACGGTATATTTGAGCTGCATTCTGGCACTCAGAATAAGGGTACTCCGAAGTAGCCATTTCTAGCATACACATTCCAAAAGCATAGACGTCCACAGATTCATCGTAGTGCTCTTCATACATCTCTGGGGCCATAAACTCAGGAGTGCCTACAAAATACCACAACCACATTTTTTTTAAAAGAAAGAAAAATGTAGAGAATTCCCTGGCGGTCCAGTGGTTAGGACTCTGCGTTCTCACTGTCAAGGGCCAGGGTTCAGTCCCTGGTCATGGAACTAAGATCCCACAAGCCACGCAGTGTGACCAAAAAAAAAAAAAAATGTATCCACCAAGATCACATTCCCTTTGCCATAAGGATTATCTGAGTTAAGTTCTGTTCCCTAAAAGCATATATATATATATATATATATATATATATATATACACCTATAATATACATATATATACACATATAATTCCTTAACTTAATTTCTTTAACTTTCCATATTGATGAAGTACAATTTTCAATGTTCAAAATTAGGTAATGATTACCAAAATCTGTTTTCATTTCTATCCTTGTTTTTAGTTATTTAAATTTTTCTGAAGTAGTAAATCCTATTTCTTAAGTCCTCAGAACCTTTCAATAATATTAAATACATCACAAAAGAAATACACTGGGATGTCTCTAAAATCAGTCAATATATAATAGATATTTCAAAGCAAATTCACATTCTAGACCAGGGGCCAGCAAATTTCTCTGTAAAGGGCCAAAAATAAATATTTCAGGCTTTGTAGTCCACATGGGCTCTTTCACAACTAATTAACTCTGACACTGTAGTGAAAAAGCAACCATAGACGAGTAAATAAGTGGGTGTGGCTGTGTTCCAACAAAACTTTATTTACAAAAATAGGCAGTGAAGCCAAATTTGGCCCATAGGCTGTGGTTTGCTGATCCCCGTTCTAGACATATACAATTTAAAAGATCTGTCTTTACGCAACCAACAAACTATAAAATGTTAATCACCAATGACACTTTTAGCAAATGATGTGCGCATTAAGGTGGCTAGTCCTAGATCACCAATCTTCACAGATCCAGTGGGTCCCGTGATGAAAATATTGTCACACTTCAGATCCCGGTGAATAATAGGAGGAGTCCTAGTGTGTAAGAACTGCAACCCCTTTAAAATTTGCCTGCACCAGCTCCTTAAGACCTTTGGTTTCATGACTTTAAATCGTTTTAAGTACCTACACAAAGAAACAAAAACCACATGTAAACAAACATACCTAGCTTACTGTATGAGCACATTAGGGTAAATCACGTAAGCTAGCTGATACTATATATATTATGATTGCCATCACTGAGTTATCTTCTATTGTCTGTTATGACAAAAAATTATTAAATCTAAAGCCTCATTCTTAGAGAAGACATCCTACTAAGTTTAGCATTTTTAATTCAAAACAAGAATCATTCCAATCAGAGTGACCTTTTGTGGAATGGCATCAAAATTTTAAAAACAAAGTTCTCTCTACTTCCTAATAACTGCTTAAATAGAGTCATCAGAGGGTTTAACTATGTAAAATTTTAGTGCAAAGATGCTAGGAAACAGAAAAAGTACATCGCACATTTAACAATCACAAATAAGTGGTTATACCATCAAATGAAATACTGTATTCAGAAACAAAACAATAGACTAAAATTACATAGTACTGCTCACTAGATATGTGAATCTGGCCACGTCCCCAGCCTTTCATCATCTTCTACAAAATGGCATTATATTATCTCTATAATGATTTCTAATTCTAAAATTCTATGATATCCCACAAATATTAATTTCTCAACATTGTATTTTCTACCAAACTTCATTAACATCCAAATTTTTTAACCTGCCCTGAAACATAGTCACTAGATTCAGATTCTACAAATTCTTTAATCAAGTAGTGTTACTTTACAAACAACTTTTGCGAATCCTGAAAATTATTTCCAAATAAAACTCCATTGGCACTTTCAGGGTCAACTTACGTCTTTAAGGTTCCTGATGTCATAAGTTCAGTCACTAATACAATACATTTCTTTCCTTTTAGTATAGACTCCCAGGAATCATAGAATCGAACTATATTGGGATGCTGGAGACCCTTTAACATCTCTGCTTCTTCCTTGAACCTTTGCTGCTCAGCTTTAGTTAATTTCCGGTCCTAAAATGGAAGATCAAGTTCCAAATTAAAGTCTAGAAATTCTCTTGCACATTTCTAACACCACTCAAATGAGTGCTTTATTTATTTATTTATTTATTTTTATTTATTTTTTTTGCGGTACCCGGGCCCCTCACTGTTGTGGCCTCTCCCGCTGCAGAGCACAGGCTCCGGATGCGCAGGCCCAGCGGCCATGGCGCACGGGCCCAGCCGCTCCGCAGCATGTGGGATCTTCCTGAACCGGGGCACGAACCCGTGTCCCCTATATCGGCAGGCAGACTCTCAACCACTGAGCCACCAGGGAAGCCCTGAGTGCTTTATTTTATTGTATGTATGTATCTATTTTCACCTGTCAATTCTTTTCTCAGTACCTATATAATCATTGATATTCTTTGTTAGGTAGTTACTTTGACTCCTCTCATACAGCAAAATGCAGCAGTTGTTACATTTCATAACTATGTTACAAACCTACCTGCATAATAAATCAATGCCTTGAAAAACAATATCTTTGATGTTAACTAAACTTTTGTGATAATCATTTCACTATATATATCTCTCAAATCATTATGTTGCATACCTTAAACTTCTACATTGTTATATGTCAATTACATCTCAATAAAACTAGAAAAATAAATAATAAATAGTAAGTAAAATTTCCTTTGCTGGAAAAGAAAAAACAGTATCTCAAAGTGAGAAAAAGTAAAAAATCAAAACAATAAGAAAGTTTCCCGAGGTGGAGGGGAAGATGGCAGAAGAGTAAGACGCGGAGATAACCTTCCTCCCCACAGATACACCAGAAACACATCTACACGTGGAACAACTCCTACAGAACACCTACTGAACGCTGGCAGAAGACCTCAGACCTCCCAAAAGGCAAGAAGCTCCCCACGTACCTGGGTAGGGCAAAAGAAAAAACAAAGACAAAAGAATAGGGATGGGAACTGCACCAGTGGGAGGGAGCTGAAGGAGGAAAGGTTTCCACACACAAGGAAGCCCCTTCGCGGGCGGAGACTGCAGGTGGCGGTGGTGGGGAGGTGCGGAGACGCAGAGGAGAGCGCAGCAACAGGGGTGCGGAGAGCAAAGCGGAGAGATTCCCGCACAGAGGATCGGTGCCGACCGGCACTCACCTGCCAAGAGGCTTGTCTGCTCACCCGCCGGGGCGGGCGGGGCTGAGAGCTGAGGCTCGGCTTCGGTCAGAGCGCAGCGAGAGGACTTGGGCTGGCGGCATGAACACAGCCTGAAGGGGGCTAGTGCACCACGGCTAGCCGGGACGGAGTCCGGGAAAAGGTCTGGAGCTGCCGAAGAGGCAAGAGACTTTTTCTTCCCTCTTTGCTTCCTGGTGCGCGAGGAGAGCGGATTAAGAGCGCTGCTTAAAGGAGCTCCAGAGACGGGAGCGAGCCGCGGCTAAAGGCGCGGACCCCAGAGATGGGCAGGAGACGCTAAGCCTGCTGCCGCCGCCGCCAAGGAGCCTGTGTTCGAGCACAGGTCACTATCCACACCTCCCTTCCGGGGAGCCTGTGCAGCCCGCCACTGCCGGGTTCCCGGGATCCAGGGACAACTTCCCCGGGAGAACGCACGGTGCGCCTCAGACTGGTGCAACGTTACGCCGGCCTCTGCCGCCGCAGGCCCACCCCGCACTCCAGGTCCCTCCCTCCCCCGGGCTTAAGTGAGCCAGAGCCCCCGAATCAGCGGCTCCTTTAACCCCGTCCTGTCTGAACGAAAAATAGACGCCCTCCGGTGACCTACACGCAGAGGCGGGGCCAAATCCAAAGCTGAACCCCTGGGAGCTGTGAGAACAAAGAAGAGAAAGGGAAATCTCTCCCAGTAGCCTCAGGAGCAGCGGATTAAAGCTCGACCATCAACTTGATGTACCCTGCATCTGTGGAATACCTGAATAGACAACGAATCATCCCAAATTGAGGAGGTGTACTTTGAGAGCAAGATGTGAGATTTTGTCTGTATAGCTTTGCTTCCACCATTGGTCCTAGGGTTCCATCCGTCTGTTTTTTGTTTTTGGTTTTTCTTTAATTTTTTTCTTTCTTAATAATTAATTTTAATAACTCTATATTATTTTACTTTATCTTCTTTCTTTCTTTACTTCCTTCCCTCCTTTAGACAACGAATCATCCCAAATTGAGGAGGTGGACTTTGAGAGCAAGATTTATGATTTTTTCCCCATTTCCTCTTTTTGTGAGTGTGTACATGTATGCTTCTGTATGAGATTTTGTCTGTATAGATTTGCTTCCACAATTTGTCCTAAGGTTCCATCCGTCCGTTTTTTTAAATTTTTTTTCTTAATAATTATTTTTTAATTTAATAACTTTATTATATTTTACTCTATTTTATTTTAATTTATTTCATTCATTCTGTTTTTTTCCTTCCTCCCCTCCTTTCTTCCTTCCTTCCTTCCTCCCACCATCCGTGCCTCCCTCCTTCCTTTCTTTCTTTCCTCCTTTCCTTCTTTCCTCCTTTCCTTCTTTTCTTCTTTCTTCCTTCCTACCTTTCTTTCTTTCTTTCTTCCTACTTCTACTAATTCTTTCTCTCTACGTTTTCTCCCTTTTATTCTGAGCCGTGTGGATGAAAGGCTCTTGGTGCTGCAGCCAGGAGTTAGTGCTGTGCCTCTGAGGTGGGAGAGCCAACTTCGGGACACTGGTCAACAAGAGACCACACAGCTCCACATATCAAAAGGCGAAAATCTCCCAGAGATCTCCTGCTCAACACCAGAACCCAGCTTCACTCAACGACCAGCAAGCTACAGTGCTGGACACCCTACGCCAAACAACTAGCAAAAGAGAAACACAACCCCATCCATTAGCAGAGAGGCTGCCTAAAATCATAATAAGTCCACAGACACCCCAAAACACACCACCAAACGTGGACCTGCCCACCAGAGAGACAAGATCCAGCCTCACCCACCAGAACACAGGCACTACTCCCCTCCACCAGGAAGCCTACACAACCCACTGACCAACCTTAGCCACTGGGGACAGACATCAAAAACAACGGGAACTACAAACGTGCAGCCTGCAAAAAGGAGACCCCAAACACAGTAAGATAAGCAAAATGAGAAGACAGAAAAACACACCGCAGAAGAAGGAGCACGATAAAAACCCACCAGACCTAACAAATGAAGAGGAAATAGGCAGTCTACCTGAAAAAGAATTCAGAATGATGATAGTAAAGATGATCCAAAGTCTTGGAAATAGAATAGACAAAATGCAAGAAACATTTAACAAGCACGGAGAAGAACTAAAGATGAAAAAAGCAATGATGAACAACACAATAAATGAAATGAAAAATACTCTAGATGGGATCAATAGCAGAATAACTGAGGCAGAAGAACGGATAAGTGACCTGGAAGATAAAATAGTGGAAATAACTACTGCAGAGCAAAACAAAGAAAAAAGAATGAAAAGAACTGAGGACAGTCGCAGAGACCTCTGGGACAACATACAACTCACCAACATTCGAATTATAGGGGTTCCAGAAAACGAGGAGAAAAAGAAAGGGACTGAGAAAATATCTGAAGAGATTATAGTTGAAAACTTCCCTAATATGGGAAAGGAAATAGTTAATCAAGTGCACGAAGCACAGAAAGTCCCATACAGGATAAATCCAAGGAGAAATATGCGAAGACACATATTAATCAAACTGTCAAAAATTAAATACAAAGAAAGCATATTAAAAGCAGCAAGGGAAAAACAACAAATAACACACAAGGGAATCCCCATAAGGTTAACAGCTGATCTCTCAGCAGAAACTCTGCAAGCCAGAAGGGAGTGGCAGGACATACTGAAAGTGATGAAAGAGAAAAACCTGCAACCAAGATTACAATACCCAGCAAGGATCTCATTCAGATTTGATGGAGAAATTAAAAACTTTACGGACAAGCAAAAGCTGAGAGAGTTCAGCACCACCAAACCAGCTTTACAACAAATGCTAAGGGAAATTCTCTAGGCAAGAAACACAAAAGAAGGAAAAGACCTACAATAACGAACTCAAAACAATTTGGAAAATGGGAATGGGAACATAAATATTGATAATTACCTTAAATGTAAATGGGCTAAATGCTCCCACCAAAAGACACAGATTGGCTGAATGCAGACAAAAACAAGACCCAAATATGTGCTGTCTACAAGAGATACACTTCAGATCTAGAGACACATACAGACTGAAAGTAAGGGGATGGAAAAAGATATTCCATGCAAATGGAAACCAAAAGAAAGCTGGAGTAGTAATTCTCATATCAGACAAAATAGACTTTAAAATAAAGACTATTAGAAGAGACAAAGAAGGACACTACATAATGATCAAGGGATCGATCCAAGAAGAAGATATAACAATTGTAAATATTTATGCACCCAACATAGGAGCACCTCAATACATAAGGCAAATACTAACAGCCATAAAAGGGGAAATCGAAAATAACACATTCATAATAGGGGACTTTAACACCCCACTTTAACCAATGGACAGATCATCCAAAATGAAAATAAATAAGGAAACACAAGCTTTAAATGATACATTAAACAAGATGGACTTAATTGATATTTGTAGGACACTCCATCCAAAAACAACAGAATACACATTTTTCTCAAGTGCTCATGGAACATTCTCCAGGATAGATCATATCCTGGATCACAAGTCAAGCCTTGGCAAATTTAAGAAAATTGGAATTGTATCAAGTCCCTTTTCCGACCACAATGCCATAAGACTAGATATCAATTACAGGAAAAGATCTGTAAAAAATACAAACACATGGAGGCTAAACAATACACTACTTAATAACGAAGTGATCACTAAAGAAATCGAAGAGGAAATTAAAAAATACCTAGAAACAAATGACATGGAGACACGACGACTCAAAACCTATGGGATTCAGCAAAAGCAGTTCTAAGAGGGAAGTTTATAGCAATACAAGCCCACCTTAAGAAACAGGAAACATCTTGAATAAACAACCTAACCTTGCACCTAAAGCAATTAGAGAAAGAAGAACAAAAAAAACCCAAAATTAGCAGAAGGAAAGAAATCATAAAATTCAGATCACAAATAAATGAAAAAGAAATGAAGGAAACAATAGCAAAGATCAATAAAACTAAAAGCTGGTTCTTTGAGAAGATAAACAAAATAGATAAACCATTAGCCAGACTCATCAGGAAAAAAAGGGAGAAGACTCAAATCAATAGAATTAGAAATGAAAAAGGAGAAGTAACAACTGACACTGCAGAAATACAAAAGATCATGAGAGATTACTACAAGCAACTCTATGCCAATAAAATGGACAACCTGGAAGAAATGGACAAATTCTTAGAAATGCACAACCTGCCAAGACTGAATCAGGAAAAAATAGAAAATATGAATAGACCAATCACAACTGTAATGAAATTGAAACTGTGATTAAAAATCTTCTAACAAACAAAAGTCCAGGACCAGATGGCTTCACAGGTGAATCCTATCAAACATTTAGAGAAGAGCTAACATCTATCCTTCTCAAACTCTTCCAAAAAACTGGAGAGGAGGAACACTCCCAAACTCACTGTACGAGGCCACCATCACCTTGATACCAAAACCAGACAAGGATGTCACAAAGAAAGAAAACTACAGGCCAATATCACTGATGAACACAGATGCAAAAATCCTCAACAAAATACTAGCAAACAGAATCCAACAGCACATTAAAAGGATCATACACCATGATCAAGTGGGGTTTATTCCAGGAATGCAAGGATTCTTCAATATACGCAAATCAATCAACGTGATACACC
>NW_021703779.1:46935565-46937531 GCF_005190385.1 Monodon monoceros
TTTAGGTCCCATTTGTTTATTTTTGTTTTTATTTCCATTTCTCTAGGAGGTGGGTCAAAAAGGATCTTGCTGTGATTTATGTCATAGAGTGTTCTGCCTATGTTTTCCTCTAAGAGTTTGATAGTGTCTGGCCTTACATTTAGGTCTTTAATCCATTTTGAGCTTATTTTTGTGTATGGTGTTAGGGAGTGATCTAATCTCATACTTTTACATGTACCTGTCCAGTTTTCCCAGCACCATTTATTGAAGAGGCTGTCCTTTCTCCACTGTACATTCCTTCCTCCTTTATCAAAGAAAAGGTGACCATATGTGCATAGGTTTATCTCTGGGCTTTCTATCCTGTTCCACTGATCTATCTTTCTGTTTTTGTGCCAGTACCATACTGTCTTGATTACTGTAGCTTTGTAGTATAGTCTGAAGTCAGGGAGCCTGATTCCTCCACCTCTGTTTTTCGTTCTCAAGATTGCGTTGGCTATTTGGGATCTTTTGTGTTTCCATACAAATTGTGAAATTTTTTGTTCTAGTTCTGTGAAAAATGCCAGTGGTAGTTTGATAGGGATTGCATTGAATCTATAGATTGCTTTCGGTCGTAGAGTCATTTTCACAAGGTTGATTCTTCCAATCCAAGAACATGGTATATCTCTCCATCTATTTGTATCATCTTTAATTTCTTTCATCAGTGTCTTATAATTTTCTGCATACAGGTCTTTTGTCTCCTTAGGTAGGTTTATTCCTAGATATTTTATTCTTTTTGTTGCAATGGTAGATGGGAGTGTTTTCTTGATTTCACTTTCAGATTTTTCATCATTAGTGTATAGGAATGCCAGGGATTTCTGTGCATTCATTTTGTATCCTGCTACTTTACCAAATTCATTGATTAGCTCTAGTAGTTTTCTGGTAGCATCTTTAGGATTCTCTATGTATAGTATCATGTCATCTGCAAACAGTGACAGCTTTACATCTTCTTTTCCAATTTGGATTCCTTTTATTTCCTTTTCTTCTCTGATTGCTGTGGCTAAAACTTCCAAAACTATGTTGAATAAGAGTGGTGAGAGTGGGCAACCTTGTCTTGTTCCTGATCTTAGTGGAAATGCTTTCAGCTTTTCACCATTGAGGATGATGTTGGCTGTGGGTTTGTCATATATGGCCTTTATTATGTTGAGGAAATTTCCCTCTGTGCCTACTTTCTGAAGGGTTTTTATCATAAATGGGTGTTGAATTTTGTCAAAAGCTTTCTCTGTATCTATTGAGATGATCCTATGGTTTTTCTCCTTCAATTTGTTAATATGGTTTATCACATTGATAGATTTGCGTATATTGAAGAATCCTTGCAATCCTGGAATAAACCCCACTTGATCATGGTGTATGATCCTTTTAATGTGCTGTTGGATTCTGTTTGCTAGTTTGTTGAGGATTTTTGCATCTATGTTCATCAGTGATATTGGCCTGTAGTTTTCTTTCTTTGTGACATCCTTGTCTGGTTTTGGTATCAAGGTGATGGTGACCTCGTAGAAGGAATTTGCGAGTGTTCCTCCCTCTGCTACATTTTGGAAGAGTTTGAGAAGGATAGGTGTTAGCTCTTCTCTAAATGTTTGATAGAATTCGCCTTGAAGCCATCTGGTCCTGGGCTTTTGTTTGTTGGAAGATTTTTAATCACAGTTTCAACTTCAGTGCTTGTGATTGGTCTGTTCATATTTTCTATTTCTTCCGGATTCAGTCTTGGCAGGTTGTGCATTTCTAAGAATTTGTCCATTTCTTCCAGGTTGTCCATTTTATTGGCATAGAGTTGCTTGTAGTAACCTCTCATGATCTTTTGTATTTCTGCAGTGTCAGTTGTTACTTCTCCTTTTTCATTTATAATTCTATTGATTTGAGTCTTCTTCCTTTTTTTCTTGATGAGTCTGGCTAATGGTTTATCTATTTTGTTTATCTTCTCAAAGAACCAGCTTTTAGTTTTATTGATCTT
>NW_021703779.1:46937631-46938697 GCF_005190385.1 Monodon monoceros
ATTTTGTTTATCTTCTCAAAGAACCAGCTTTTAGTTTTATTGATCTTTGCTATTGTTTCCTTCATTTCTTTTTCATTTATTTCTGATATGATTTTTATGATTTCTTTCCTTCTGCTAACTTTGGGTTTTTTTTTAATTCTTCTTTCTCTAATTGCTTTAGGTGCAAGGTTAGGTTGTTTATTCGAGATGTTTCCTATTTCTTAAGGTGGGCTTGTATTGCTATAAACTTCCCTCCTAGAACTGTTTTTTTTTTTTTTTTTTTTTTGCAGTACGCAGGCCTCTTACTGCTGTGGCCTCTCCTGTTGCACAGCACAGGCTCTGGACGCACAAGCTCAGCGGCCATGGCTCGCGGTTCTAGCTGCTCCGCGGCATGTGGGATCTTCCCAGACGAGGGCACGAATCCGTATTCCCCTGCATCGGCAGGTGGACTCTCAACCACTGCGCCACCAGGGAAGCCCTCTTAGAACTGCTTTTGATGCATCCCATAGGTTTTGGGTCGTCGTGTCTCCATTGTCATTTGTTTCTAGGTATTTTTTGATTTCCTCTTTGATTTCTTCAGTGATCACTTCGTTATTAAGTGGTGTATTGTTTAGCTTCCATGTGTTTGTATTTTTTACAGATCTTTTCCTGTAATTGACATCTAGTCTCATGGCGTTGTGGTCGGAAAAGATACTTGATACAATTTCAATTTTCTTAAATTTACCAAGGCTTGATTTGTGACCCAAGATATGATCTATCCTGGAGAATGTTCCATGAGCACTTGAGAAAAATGTGTATTCTGTTGTTTTTGGATGGAATGTCCTATAAATATCAATTAAGTCCATCTTGTTTAATGTATCATTTAAAGCTTGTGTTTCCTTATTTATTTTCATTTTGGATGATCTGTTCATTGGTGAAAGTGGGGTGTTAAAGTCCCCTACTATGAATGTGTTACTGTCGATTTCCCCTTTTATGGCTGTTAGTATTTGCCTTATGTATTGAGGTGCTCCTATGTTGGGTGCATACATATTTACAATTGTTATATCTTCTTCTTGGATCGATCCCTTGATCATTATGTAGTGTCCTT
>NW_021703779.1:46938797-46939078 GCF_005190385.1 Monodon monoceros
CCTTGATCATTATGTAGTGTTGTTCTTTGTCTCTTCTAATAGTCTTTACTTTAAAGTATTTTGTCTGATATGAGAATTGCTACTCCAGCTTTCTTTTGGTTTCCATTTGCATGGAATATCTTTTTCCATCCCCTTACTTTCAGTCTGTATGTGTCTCTAGGTCTTCAGTGGGTCTCTTGTAGACAGCATATATATGGGTCTTGTTTTTGTATCCATTCAGCCAATCTATGTCTTCTGGTGGGAGCATTTAGTCCATTTACATTTAAGGTAATTATCGATAT
>NW_021703779.1:46939178-46969487 GCF_005190385.1 Monodon monoceros
AAAAACAACAAATAACACACAAGGGAATCCCCATAAGGTTAACAACTGATCTTTCAGCAGAAACTCTGCAATCCAGAAGGGGCTGGCAGGACATATTTAAAGTGATGAAGGAGAAAAATCTGCAACCAAGATTACTCTACCCAGCAAGGATCTCATTCAGATTTGATGGAGAAATTAAAACCTTTACAGACAAGCAAAAACTGAGAGAGTTCAGCACCACCAAACCAGCTCTACAACAACTGCTAAAGGAACTGCTCTAGGCAAGAAACACAAGAGACAGAAAAGACCTACAATAACGAACCCAAAACAATTAAGAAAATGGGAATGGGAACATACATATCGATAATTACCTTAAATGTAAATGGACTAAATGCTCCCACCAAAAGACACAGATTGGCTGAATGGATACAAAAACAAGATGCATATATTTGCTGTCTACAAGAGACCCACTTCAGACCTAGAGACACATACAGACTGAAAATAAGGGGATGGAGAAAGGTATTTCATGCAAATGGAAACCAAAAGAAAGCTGGAGTAGCAATTCTCATATCCAACAAAATACACTTTAAAATAAAGACTATTAGAAGAGACAAAGAAGGACACTACATAATGATCAAGGGATTGATCCAAGAAGAAGGTATAACAATTGTAAATATTTATGCACCCAACATAGGAGCACCTCAAGACATAAGGCAAATACTAACAGCCATAAAAGGGGAAATCGATAGTAACACATTCATAGTAGGGGACTTTAACACCCCACTTTCACCAATGGACAGATCATCCAAAATGAAAATAAATAAGGAAACACAAGCTTTATATGATACATTAAACAAGATGGACTTAATTGATATTTATAGGACATTCCATCCAAAAACAACAGAATACACATTTTTCTCAAGTGCTCATGGAACATTCTCCAGGATAGATCATATCTTGGGTCACAAATCAAGCCTTGGTAAATTTAAGAAAATTGAAATTGTATCAAGTATCTTTTCCGACCACAACGCCATGAGACTAGATATCAATTACAGGAAAAGATCTGTAAAAAATACAAACACATGGAGCCTAAACAATACACTACTTAATAACGAAGTGATCACTGAAGAAATCAAAGAGGAAATCAAAAAATACCTAGAAACAATTGACAATGCAGACACGATGACTCAAAATCTATGGGATGCAGCAAAAGCAGTTCTAAGAGGGAAGTTTATAGCAATACAATCCTAACTTAAGAAACAGGAAATATCTCGAATAAGCAACCTAACCTTGCACCGCAAGCAATTAGAGAAAGAAGAACAAAAAAACCCCAAAGTTAGCAGAAGGAAAGAAATCATAAAAATCATATCAGAAATAAATGAAAAAGAAATGAAGGAAACAAGAGCAAAGATCAATAAAACTAAAAGCTGGTTCTTTGAGAAGATAAACAAAATAGATAAACCATTAGCCAGACTCATCAAGAAAAAAATGGAGAAGACTGAAATCAATAGAATTAGAAATGAAAAAGGAGAAGTAACAACTGACACTCCAGAAATACAAAAGATCATGAGAGAGTACTACAAGCAACTGTATGCCAATAAAATGGACAACCTGGAAGAAATGGACAAATTCTTAGAAATGCACAACCTGCCAAGACTGAACCAGGAAGAAACAGAAAATATGAACAGAACAATCACAAGCACTGAAATTGAAGCTGTGATTAAAAATCTTCCAACAAACGAAAGCCCAGGACCAGATGGCTTCACAGGCGAATTCTATCAAACATTTAGAGACGAATTAATGCCTATCCTTCTGAAACTATTCCAAAAAATTGCAGAAGAAAGAATACTCCCAAAATCATTCTTTGAAGCCACCATTACTCTGATAATAAAACCAGAAAAAAATACCACAGGAAAGAAAATTACAAGCCAATGTCACTGATGAACACTGACACAAAATTTCTCAACAAATTACTAGCAAACAAAATCCAACAACACATTAAAAGGATCACACACCATGATCAAGTGAGATTTATCCAATGGATGTAAGGGTTTTTCAATATCTGCAACTCAATCAGTGTGATACATGACATCAGCAAATTGAAGAATAAAAACCTTATGATCACCTCAATAGATGCAAAAATATCTTTTGACAAAATTCAACAACAATTTATGATAAAAATTCTCCAGAAATTGGGCATAGAGGGAACCTACCTCAACATAATAAAGGCCATATATGACAAACTTTCAGCTAACATCATACTCAACAGTGAAAATCTGAAAGCATTTCCTTTAAGATCAGGAACAAGACAAGGATGTCCACTCTCACCACATTTATTCAACATAGTTTTGGAAGTCCTAGCCATGGCTATCAGAGAAGAAAAAGAAATAAAAGGAATCCAAATTGGACAAGAAGTAAAACTGTCACTGTTTGCAGACATAATACTATACATAGAAAATCCTAAAGATGCTACCTGAAAACTACTAGAGCTCATTGATGAACTCGGTAAAGTTGCAGGATATGAAATAAATATACAAAAATCTGTTGCATTTCTGTACACTAACAGCAAAAGATCAGAAAGGGAAATTGAGGAAACAATCCCATTTACCGTTGCATCAGAAATAATAAAATACCTAGGAATAAACCTACCTAAAGAGGCAAAATACCTGTACTCTGAAAATATGGAGAGTAAAAGGAACTAGATTGACTAAAATAATTGCAAGATAAGAACAATTTTGGAGGAAACTTCCTACTTGATTTTAAGATTTATTATAAAGGTACAGTGTAGTATGGGCAAAGGATAGACATATAGATCAAAAGAATGAAATAGAGAAACCAGAAATAGATCCACTCAAATACAGTTAAGTTTTTCTGCCATGCAGAAGCTTTTTAGTTTGATTTAGTCCCACTTGTCTATTTTTGGTTTTGTCGCTAGTGCTTTTTGTGTCATATCCAAGAAATCACTGCCTAGACTAATGTCATGAAGCTTTCTCCTTAAGTTTTCTTCTAAGAGTTGTACAGTTTCAGGTCTTATATTTAAATATTTAATGAATTTTGACTTGATTTTTGTGTATGTTGTAAGATAAGGGTCCAATTTCATTCTTTTCCATGTGGATATCCAGTTTCCCCACTACCATTTGTTTAAGAGACTATCCTTGAAATCAGGATCATCAAGAAATTATCTTCAATCCCATGTTCATTGAAGCATTATTCACAATAGCCAAGATATAGAAATAACCTAAATAACCATCAACTGATGAATGCATTAAGAAAATATGGTATATACATATAATTGAATATTATTCATCCTTAAAAAATAAGGAAATCCTGTCATATGTGACAACGTGGATGAACCTGGAGTACATTATGTTAAGTGAAATAAGCCGGTTCCAGAAGTTCAAATACTGCATGATTACACTTATATGAGATATCTAAAATAGTCAAACTCAGAAGCAGAGAGTAGAATAATTGTTGCCAGGAAATGAGGAGTTGCTATTCAATGAGTATAGAGTTTGAGTCATACAAGGTGAATAGTTCTAGAGATCTACTGTAATTGTGCCTATAATTAATAATACTTTATTATGCACTTAAAACATTGTTAAGAGGGTAGATCTCATGTTGTGTTCCTGCCACAATATAAAAAAGCAACTACCAATTGTCTTGTTTTCCCAAGCTACTGTATAGGAGGACCAATTTTCTTCATATATTTCAACCAAGATAACACATTGCAACAGATTGAATGCAGAAGGTATGAAAATACATCTATCTTCTATTAAGCCAGACATAAAAGAGATTTGCAAATTCATAAAACAATTTTTCTTTACCTTCCATGAGGGGAAATAAAGTTATTTTTATGAAAAATGTGCTATTTATATTATCATGTAGTAGGTTTATTATTTTCATGTTTAAGTGGGTTAATAAATATATATTATAAAGAAAAAAGAATATACCATGAAATCATTAATTTTAAAAAAGCAAGAGTAGCTGTTACTATCCAGTTAATTAGACTTCAGTGCACAGAAAATTACTACATACAAAAGGGAATTACATAATGATAAAAGATCAATCCCTTAGGAATATATAATAATCCAAAGTGTATGCATACCAGACAACAGAGACTCAAAATAAATGAAGCAAAAATTAAAAGGAGAAATAAGACAAATGCACAAGTATATCTGAGGACTCCAACATACACTCTCAGGAATTAATAGAATCATTAGACAGAAAATCAGCAACAATATAGAAGAATTAAACAGCACAATAAATCAGCAGTATCTAATTGACATTTATAAAGCACTACACCCAGAAAAACAGGATAAATATTTTGTTCTAGTGCCCATGGTACATTTCCATGTCCTGGGCCATTAAATAATACTCAGTAAATCAAAAGTGATTGACATTAAACATAGTGAATTCTCTGATCCTAATTGAATCAAAGTAAAAATCAACAGAAGAAGGAAGACAGCAAAGTCTCTAAACACTTGGAAATTAAAGAACATACTTCTAAATAATCCATGAATGAAAAAAGAAGTCTCAAAAGAAAATTTGAAAATACACATAGAACTGATTTAAAGTTAAAAAACAACTTCTCAAAATATGAGGGGTGCAGCTAAAGCAGTACTGATAGGGGCATTTATAGCACCAAAATGCTTACATTGGAAAAAGGAAAAGTCTCAAATCAGTAATCTAAATTATCACTTTAAAAAAGCTAGAAAAATAAGAGCAAAATAAACAAAAGCAAGCAAAAGGAAAGAAATATTAGATAAGAGCAGAAATCAATGAAAACAGAAAAACAATAGAGAAAATGAATAAAATAAAAAGTTGATTCCTAAAAAAGATCAATGAAATGGATCAACCTTTAGCAAGACTGAAAAATATAAAAAGAGAGGACACAAATGGCCATTATCAGAAATAAAATAGGTTATATCACTACATATCCTGCAGTCATTTAAAAGCTAATAAGGGAATACTACAAACAATTTTACTCTTATAAATTTGACTACTTAGAATATATAGACCAATTCCTTGAAAACCATAACCTCCCACAACTCAACCAAGATGAAATAAGCAATCTGAATAGTCCTGTAATCATTAAAGTAATTGAATTAAAAATAAAATCTCCAGAAATAGAAATCTCTATGCTCAGATGTATTCATGTGAGAAATCTACCACACATTTAGAGAAGAATTAACACAAATTTTACACAATAACTTCAAGAAAACAAAAAGAGAAGGGAGGATTCCCAGCTAATTTTATGAGGCCAGAATTACACTGATACCAAAAGAAGATGAATAGAGTACCCAAAAAACCCCTATAGGTCAATATCTCTCATGAACTTAAATATAAAAATCATCAAGAAAATGTTCGCAAATGGAATCCAACATTGCATAAAAAGAATTATATGCAATAACTAAGTGGGATTCAGTCCAAGTATGCAAGGCTAGATGAACATTCAAAAAAATCAATTAATGTAACCCACAATATTGATAAGCTAAAGAAGAAAAATATGACAATGCATGTAGAAAAAACACTTCATATATTAAACATTAATTAGTGATAAAAATTATTGGCAAGTTACAAATAGAAGTGGATTAAGTGGATTACTTAAACTTGATAAGGAATCTTTACAACAAAAACCTATTGTCATTATTACCCTTAAAAGTGAAAGACTTGGACTTCCCAGGTGTCACAGTGGTTAAGAATCCACCTGCCAATGCAGGGGACATGGGTTCGATCCCTGGTCTGGGAAGAACCCACATGTCACGGAGCAACTAAGCCCGTGTGTCACAACTACTGAGCCTGCACTCTAGAGCCCACAAGCCACAACTACTGAGCCCTCGTGCCACAACTACTGAAGCCTGAGTGCAGAGCTCTCTCCACAAGAAGAGAAGCCACTGAAATGAGAAGCCTGTGCACCACAACAAAGAGTATACCCTGCTCTCTGCAACTAGAGAAAGCCTGCATGCAGCAATGAAGACCCAATGCAGCCAAAAATAAATAAAATAAAATAAGTACATTTTTAAAAAGTAAAAGACAATACTTTCCCCCTAAGATCAGAACCAATGTAAAGATGTTCACTCTCTCTACTCTTTTGACATAGTACTGGAAGTTCTAACCACTGCAATAAGGCAGTAAAAGGAAATAAAAGGCATACAGTTTATTTATTTATTTATTTTCTAACATCTTTATTGGGGTATAATTGCTTTACAATGGTGTGTTAGTTTCTGCTTCATAACAAAGTGAATCAGTTATACATATACATATGTTCCCATATGTCTTCCCTCTTGCGTCTCCCTCCCTCCCACTCTCCCTATCCCACCCCTCCAGGCTGTCACAAAGCACCGAGCTAATATCTCTGTGCCTTGCGGCTGCTTCCCCCTAGCTATCTACCTTACTACGTTTGTTAGTGTGTATATGTCCATGACTCTCTCTCACCCTGTCAAAGCTCACCCCTCCCCCTCCCCATATCCTCAAGTCCGTTCTCCAGTAGGTCTGCGTCTTTATTCCTGTCTTACCCCTAGGTTCTTCATGACATTTTTTTCCCCTTAAATTCCATATATATGTGTTAGCATACGGATGTGTCTTTTTTCTTTCGACTTACTTCACTATGTATGCACAGACTTTAGGTCTTCCATTCATTCCAATAGCTCAAACTTCATTCTGTTTAAGGGCGGAGTAATATGCCATTGTATATGGTGCCACATTTTCTTTATCTATTCATCCGATGATGGGCGCTAGGTTGTCATCTCCGGGCCTAATTGTCAATAGAGCTGCCATGAACATTTGGTACATGACTCTTTGATTTTGGTTTCTCAGGGTAATGCCCGTGTTGGATGTGGGTATGTGGGAATTCTATTGGTAGTTTTTTAAGAACCTCCCAACTGTTCTCATATGGTGAACCAAGTTCACATTCCACCCAGCAGGCACGAGTGTTCCCTTTTTCCACATTTCCTCCCAGCAATTTATTGTTCTAGATTTTTGATGATGGCATTCTGACTGGTGTGAGATGGATCTCTCATTGTAGTGTTGATTTGCATTTCCTAATGTTATGATGGTGAGCATTCTTTCATGTGTTGTTGACCATTCTGTATATCTTTTTGGGGAGAAATGTCTATTTACGTTCTTCTGCCCATTTTGGTTTGGGTTGTTTGTTTTTTTTTGTATTGAGATGCATGAGCGCTTGTAAATTTTGTAGAATAATCCTTGTCATTTGCTTCATTGCAAAGTTTTCTCATTTCTGAGGGTTGTCTTTTGGTCTTGATTATGGTTTACTGTGCTGTGCAAAAGCTTTGAAGTTTAATTAGTCCCATTTGTTATTTTTGTTTTTATTTCAAGTCATCTAGGAGGTGGGTCAGGAAAGGATCGTGCCTGTGATTTATGTCAAGAGTGTTCTGCCTCTGTTTTTTCCTCTAAGAGTTTTGATAGTTTCTGGCATTACATTAGGTCTTTAATCCATTTGAGCTTATTTTGCTGTGTATGCGTGGTAGGGAGTGATCTAATTCATACTTTTATATGTACCTGTCAGTTTTGCTCAGCCCATTTATTGAGAGGTGTCCTTTCTCCACTGCTACATTCCTGCCCTT
This sequence comes from Monodon monoceros, assembly GCF_005190385.1. NCBI lineage: Eukaryota > Metazoa > Chordata > Mammalia > Artiodactyla > Monodontidae > Monodon > Monodon monoceros. The sequence goes on from NW_021703779.1 coordinate 46,946,741, forward strand.
TACAAAGATAAGGTGTCATATGTGCATGGGTTTATCTTGGGTTCTATCTTGTTCATTGACCATTTTCTGTTTGGTGCAGTACCTACGGTTCTGATTACTGTAGCTTTGTTAGTATAGATCTGAAGTCAGGCGAGCCTGATTCCTCCAGAATCCTTTCTTGTTCTCAGATGCTGGCTATTCGGGGTCTTTTGTGTTTCATACAAATTGCGATAATTTTTGTTCTAGTTTGATGTGAAAAAAGCCAGTGGTGTTGATTAGGGCTGCATTGAATCGTTAGATTGTTGGGTAATAGAGTCTTTACACATGTTGATTATTCCCATCCAAGAAATGGTATATTCTCCATCTTTTGTATCATCTTATGTCTTCATCAGTGTCTTATAAATTTTCTGCATACAGGTATTTCATCTCTAGGTAGGTTTATTCCGAGATATTTATTCTTTTGGTTGACAGTGACTAAGTGGGAGTGTTTTCTTGATGCACTCTTTTCAGATTTTAATCATATATATAGGAATGCAGAGATTTTTTTGCATCAACTTTGATCATGCTACTTTACCAATTCATTGATGCTCTCGTAGTTTTTGTAGTGTAGTATCTTTAGATTCTTAGTATCGTATCATGTCTCATCTGCAAACAGTGACAGCTTTAGCTTCTTCTTTTTGATTTGGATTCTTTATTTCTTTTCTTCTCTGATTGCTGTGCTAAAACTTCAAACTATGTGAATAGAGTGGTGCGGTGGGCAACCTCCTTGTCTTGTTCTGATTGTAGTGGAAAGCTTTCAGTTTTACATGTGAGGATGATGTTGCTGTGGGCTTGTCATATATGGCGGATTAGGTTGAGGAAAGTTCCCTCTTGCCTACTTTCTGCAGGTTTTTCTAATAAAATGGGTGTTGGAATTTTGTTAAACGCTTTCTCGCTTCTATTGAGATGATCAGTATGGTTTTTCTCTTCAATTTGTTTTAAATGGTTATCCATGATAGATTTGCGTTAATGAAGGAACCTTGGACATCCTGGAATAAACCCCACTTGATCATGGTGTCTGATCTTTATGTGTGTTGGAGTTCTGTTGCTCAGTTTTTTGTTTGAGGATTTTGCATCTATGGTCATCAGTGATATTGGCTTAGTTTTCTTTTTTGTGACATCCTTGTAGGAGTTTGGTAGCCAAGGTGATGGGTCCTCGTAGAAGGATTTGGAGTGTTCCTCCTCTGCTATATTTTGGAAGAGTTTTGAGAGGATAGGGTTAGCTCTTTACTAAACGTTGTAGAATTCACTGTGAAGCCATCTGGTCTGGGCTTTTGTTGTTGTGACGATTTTAATCACAGTTCCAATTTCAGTGTTGTGATTGTCTGTTCATATGTTTTATTTACTTCCGATTCAGTCTGGGCAGTGGTGCATCTAAGAAGTTGTCCATTTCTCAGGTTGTCCATTTTGATAGAGTTGCTTGTAGTAATCTCTCATGATTTTTTTTTTTTGTTCTATTTCTGCAGTGTCGTTGTTACTTCTCCTTTTTCATTTATTAATTCATTGTGATTTTGCGTCGTCGCCTTTTTTCTTGATGCGTCTGGCTAGTGGTTTATCTATTTGTTATCTGTCTCAAAAGAACAGCTTTTAGTTTTATTGATCTTGCATCATTTTCCTTCATTTCTTTCATTATTTCTGATCTGATTTTTATGATTCTTTCTTTCCTGATGCTTTGGGTTTTTTGTTTTCTTTCTCTAATGCTTGAGGTGCAATGCAAGGTTAGGTTGTTTATTCGAGATGTTTCCTGCTTCTTAAGTGGGCTTGTTATGCTATAAACTTCCACCTTAGAACTGCTTGCTGCATCATAGGTTTGGGTCGTGTTGTCTCCATTGGTCATTTGTTTAGGTATGTTTCATCCTATTTGCTTTCTTCAGTGATACTATTATTAAGAGTGATTGTTAGGCTCCATGTGTTGTGATTTTTTACAGTCGTTCATGTAATTGATGGGTAGTCTCATAGTGTTGTGTGGAAAAAGAACTTGGACAATTTCAATTTTCTTAAATTTACCAAGGCTTGATTTGTGAACCCAAGTATGATCTATCCTGGAGAAATTCTACTGAGCACTTGAGGAACAAGTGATATTCGTGTTTTGGATGGAGGGCCGATACTATCAATAAGTCCAATCTGTTTAATGTATCATTTTAAAGCCTGTTTCCTTATTTATTTTCATTTTGGATGATCTGTCCAGGGGTGAAAGTGGGGGGGTTAAGTCCCCTACTATGATGTGTCTGTCGATATCCCCGTTATGGTGGTAGTATTTGCCTTAGTATTGCGGTGCTTCCTAGTTGGGTGCATAAAATTTACAATTGAATCTGCTTCTTTGGACGTATCCCTTGATCATTATGTAGTGTCCTCTTGGTTCTTGTAATAGTCCTTATTTTAAAGTCTTCTATTTTGTCTGATATGAGAATTGCACTCCAGCTTTCTTTTGGTTCCATTTGCATGGAATATCTTCTTCATCCCTTTATTTCAGTCTGTATGGTCTCTGGTCGAAGTGGGTCTCTTGAGACCGCATATATAAGGTTTGTTTTGATCCATTCAGGCCAATCTGTGTCTTTTGGTGGGAGGCATGTAGTCCCATTTAAATTAAAGGTAATTCTCGATAGTATGTCCATTCACATTTTCGATATTTTTTGGGGTCGGTATTACAGGTCTTTCCTCTCTTGTGTTCCTTGTCTAGAGAAGTCCTTTAGCATGTGTTGATAAAGCTGGTTTGGTGGTGGCTGAACTCTCTCAGTTTCTTGTCTGTAAAGGTTGTTTTCATTTATCCATCAAATTGAATGAGAGATCCTGCTGGGATAGAGTGTTTGGTGGCAGGTTTTTCTCCTCATCACTTTATATGTCCTGCACTCCCTTCTGCTTGCTAGGGTTTATGCTGCAGAGATCAGTGCAACCTTAGGGGATTTCCTTGTGGGTTATTTGTTCTGTTTTTACCTGCTGCTTTTAAATATGCTTTCTGTATTTAATTTTTGACAGTTTGATTAATAGGGTCTTGGGTATTCTCTGGATTGATCCTTATGGACTCTCTGATGCGTCCTGGACTGATTATATTTTCCTTTCCACATTAGGGATTTTCAATTAATCTCTTCAAATTTTTCTCAGTCCTCCTTTCTTTGTCTTTTCTTCTTCTGAACACATATAATTGAATGTTGTGCGTTTAATGTTGTCCCAAGAGGTCTCTGAGACTGTCCTCAGTTCTGTTCCGCTTTTATCTTTTATTCTGCTCTGCAGTAGTTAGTTCCACTCTTTTATCTTCCAGGTCACTTATCCGTTCTTGGCCTCAGTATTCTGTATTGATCCCATCTAGAGACGTTTAATTTCATTTATTGCATTGTTCATCGTGCTGTTTTATCTTTATTACTTCTAGGTCCCTTGCTTAACTGTTTCTTGCATTTTGTTCAGTATACTTCCCAAGATTTTCGGATCATCCTTACTATCAGTTTTCTGAATTCTTTTTCAGGTAGAATGCCGCTTTCCTCGTCAATTGTTAGCGTATGGTGCATCTTTATCCTGCTCTTCATCTGCTGTGTGTTTTCTGTCTTTATTTTGCTATATTACTGTGTTGGGGTCTCCGTTTTGAAGGCTGCACGTTCGTAGTCCCGTTGTTTTTGATTTCTGTCTCCAGTGGCATAAGGGTTGTTCATGGGTTGTGTAGGCTTCCTGGTGGAGGAACTCGTGCCTGTGTTGTGGTGGATGAGGCTGGGTTCTTGTTCTTTTGTGGAGGGGAACGTCTGGTGGTGGTGTGGGGGCTGGGCCTTATTATGATTTAGGCAGATCTCTGAAATGGGTGGGGTTTGTGTTCTGTTTTGCTAGTTGTTTGGCATAGGTGTCTAGCACTTGGCTTGCTGCGTTGAGTGAGGAAGCGGGTGCTGGTGTTTTAAGAGGGAGGTCCATGGGGGGATTTTTCGCCGTTTATTAGTGGAGCTGGAGGTATCTTGTTGACCAGTGTCTGAAGTTGGCTCTTACATCAGACGGCAGAGCCAGGTACTCCTGGCTGGAGCACCAAGAGCCTTTCATCCCACACGGATCAGAATAAAAGGGAGAAAAAGTTAGAGAGAATCGTCGAAGTGATGAGAACGAACGAGAAAGAGGGAAAGGAAGGAAGGAGAAAGAAGAAGCAAAGAAGAAAGACAGGAGGGGGAGGTAGGGAGGAAGGAAGGAAGGAGGAGGGAGAAAGAAGGAAAAAAGACAGAAAGAAGAAGATACCAGTTAAAACTAAAATAAAGTATAATATAGCTTATTGGAATTAAAAAATTATTTCGCACAACCAAAACGGGAGGATAGACCTAGGGACAACTGTTGGCAGACAAAGCTATACAGAGAAAATTTACACAGAAGCATTAACATACACCTTACAAAAAGAGGTAAAGGGGGAAAAAAAATAATAATCTTGCTCTCAGAGACCACCTCCGTCAATTTGGGGTGATGAATTCGTTGTCTAAAGGAGGGAGGAAGGAAAGAAAGAAAGAAAGAACGAAGGTAAAGTATAATAAAGTTATTACAAAATAAATTAATTATGAGAAAAACATTTTTTTGTTAATGAAAAAAACTCATGGAAGGATAGGCCCTAAGAACAAATGGGGAAGCAAGAGTTACAGACAAGTACTCACAATAGCTACACGTACAAACATCCACAAAAAGCGGAAAGGGAAAACAAATCATAGATCTCGCTCATAAATTCACCTTAGTCAATTGGGATCATTCCTTGTCTATTCAGGTATCATATAGATGCAGGTTCTATCAAGTTGTTGTGGAGCTTTAATCCGCTGCTTCGAGGCTGCTCGGAGAGATTCCCTTTCTCTTCTTTGTCTCACAGCTCACACGGAGAGCTCAGTCTTTGGATTGGCCCTCCTGCCTGGGCGTGTAGGTCGCTGGAGGGCGATCTGTTTTTTGCTCGACAGGCAGGGTTAAAGGAGCCGCTGATTCGGGGTTGGCTCTATCAGGCCGGGGGTGGGGGCGGAAGGAGGGGCACTGCGTGCGGGGCGGCTGCGGGTCAGAGGAGGCAGGAGTTGCGGCAAGAGGCGTGCGTGACGTTTGAACCAGCCTGAGGTCAGTTCTCCCGGGGAAGTTGTCCCTGGTTCCCGGGAACCTGGCAGTGGCGGGCTGCACAGGCTCCGCGGAAGAGGGGTGTGGAGAGTGACCTGTGCTCGCACACAGGCCCCTTGGTGGCGGCAGCAGCAGCCCCAGCGTCTCCCGCCCGTCTCTGGGGTCCGCGCTTTCAGCCGCGGCTCGCGCCCGTCTCTGGGTCCGAGCTTTCAGCCGCGGCTCGCGCCCGTCTCTGGGGTTCGCGCTTTTAGCCGCGGCTCGCGCCCGTCTCTGGGGTTCGCGCTTTTAGCCGCGGCTCGCGCCCGTCTCTGGAGTTCCTTTAAGCAGCGCTCTTAAACCCCTCTCCTCGCGCACCAGGAAACAAAGAGGGAAGAAAAAGTCTCTTGCCTCTTCGGCAGGTGCAGGCTTTTCCCCGAACTCCCTCCCGGCTAGTCGTGGTGCACTAACCCCTTCAGGCTATGTTCAAGCCGCCAACCCCAGTCCTCTCCCTGGGATCCGTCCGAAACCGAAACCCGAGCCTCAGCTCGCAGCCCCGCCCGCCCCGGCGGGTGAGCCGACAAGCCTCTCGGGCTGGTGAGTGCCGGTCGGCACCGATCCTCTGTGCGGGAATCTCCCCGCCTTGCCCTCCGCACCCTGTTGCTGTGCTCTCCTCCGCGGTACCGAAGCTCCCCCCTCCGCCTCCCGCACTCTCCGCCTGCGGAGGGGCTTCCTAGTGTGTGGAAACTTCTCCTCCTTCACAGCTCCCTCCCACTGGTGCAGGTTCCGTCCTTATTCTTTTGTCTTTGTTTTTTCTTTTTTTCTTTTGCCCTGCCCAGGTACGTGGGGAGTTTCTTGCCTTTTGGGAGGTCTGAGGTCTTCTGCCAGCCTTCAGTAGGTGTTCTGTAGGAGTTGTTCCACGTGTAGATGTATTTCTGGTGTATCCGTGGGGAGGAAGGCGATCTCCGCGTCTTACTCTTCCTCCATCTTCCCAACTCCCTCCAGGCATACAGTTTAGAAAAGAATAAATAAATTATTTCCTATTTGTAGATGTCATGATTATCTATATAGAAATTTCCCAAAAGTATAAAAGTTCTTAGAACTAACAAGTGAGTTCGGCAAGAATGAAGGAACAAGATCAACACAAAAAAATCAATTGTGAGACTTTTACTTCCATCATTAGGAGTTCTGTGAACCCACTCCCCAATGAAAAAAGCAAAAGTGGCAAATATTATTTTAAAAAATAACCTTTTAAAGTCTCTGAAAATTATTCTAATGGGATACAGCACACGAAGCATTTATTCAAAAATAATCAACCAAAATTCAGTAAGAACAGTGAGAATCTGTGGCATTTTTGCCATGATCCTCACTCCTGACCCCCAAGTTTAGTTTAATGGAACCTCCACTCCAGGTGTGTGTGTGTAGCCAAAAAGATGGGGCTCCCTTCCCCCTAAGAGAGTTCACCCAATCAAATGATATGGTACCTCAGTGGGAGGGGCAGACAGTCAGCACCTAACATCCCTTCCAGCTCCAAGTTGCAGAAGCAAATGTAGCTCAGAGGTGGGAGATGCCCTTCCCTCATCCAGTCCCTACCCATAGGATGAAGGTTATACCCCAGGTGCTGTAGGCTGAGAATACTGGGTTCCTGATCACCCTCACTCCAACTTGCTTAGAGGCCAGAAGTACTACACCAGGATAGGCAAACAGAGAAGACCAGAGGACACTGTCCCACCCAGCACCCACAGCAGTGGATCAGAAGGTTTGCCCATGGAGAGAAGCAGTCCATAAGACAAGAGCCTAAGGGTGCTCTTGAAAACAATAGGTCCACTTAATTAAGAGCAACAAGCTAAACCGTAGACCAGCTAGTTCACCAGAGAGAACCAGAGAAAGAGCCAATTAAGAAAAGCCCTCCTCAGGTCAGAGCTAACCTCAAAGACTACTTTTGCCAGAGTTTAATTAGATAACACTGCTGAGCAATGTACGCCTGGGGGCAATATAAAAAATAATAGCAATCAGCTAATAATTAGTGGATCCCAGAGTGTAATACCAGATGAGACTGACAGCTTAGTAGAGTAATCAGGGAAAGAGATAGTGAAAGTGAGCCCCAAGTCTATGCCCTCCAAGAAGTAACACCAAAGGCTTCACACTGCAGAGAAATAGAATTCACTAAAATAGCCTAACCAAGTCACAAAGCAAAGAGTTATATTACAGTAAGGAAATGACATAAGAAGTTAATTCAAACCCATAGAAAAAATGAACGGAATCAGACAGTAAATATAAAAAAAAACTTTACAAGTATATATGTGCTCTCCTTAATTTTCTCAGCTTCTTTAAAACATAAAATTATATAAAACAACAATTATAACAATATATTGTTGGGGTTTTAGCATGTAAAGATATGATATGTATGAAATAATAGCACAAAAAAGAAAATGGAATAGAGATACATAGTGGTAACATTTCTATATCTTATTGGAATTAAGTTAGTAAAAATCTAAAGTAGATTCTAATAGTTAAGATGTATATGGAAAGCCCTAGAGCAACCACTAAGGAAATATCTCAAAAATATACAGTGAAAAAATTAATAAAGGAATTAAATATTAAACTAGATAATATTAACTTAATGCAAAAGAAAGGAGGAATAGAAGGAAAAAGACATAATCTATATAGAAAATTTAAAAGTGGCACATTTAAATCCAACTACATCAATAATAACATTAAATGTTAATGGATCAAGCAATCCAATCAAAAGGTGGAAAATGTCCAACTGGATTAAAAACAAGATCCAACTATATGATGCCTACAGAAAATACATTTTAGATTCAAAGACACAGATAGATGAAAAGTAAAAGAATGTAAAAAAATATATGCAAAGACCAATCAGAAGAAAGTTGGAGTGGAGTGGCTATACTAAGATCAGATGAAAGAGATGCTAAAAAACATTGCTAGAGATATGTAATGACATGATATAATGACAAAAGGGTCAATCCATAAGGAATATATTATAATTATATCTAAGAAGAGGGCCCCACAATACATGGAGCAAAAACTGACAGAATTGAAGCAAGCAATAGACAATTTGATAACAATATTTGGAGACATTAATATGGAACTTTCAATAATGGATAGGACAACTACACAGAAGATAAACAGAGAAACAGAAGACTTGAACAACACTGTACACAAACCAGTCCTAACAGACAACTATAAAACACTCCACCTCTAAACAGCAGAATATACATTCTTCCCAAGTGCACATCAAACATTCTCTAGGATACATCATAGTCAGTCATCAAATAAGCTATAGTAAACTTAAAAGTATTGAAATAATATAAAGTTTGTTCTCCAGTCATAATGGAGTGAAATTAGAAATTAACATCAGAGAGAACTTTGGGAAATTCACAAGTATGTGAGCCATAAGAAGGGATATTATAATTTGATACAGAATAGAAAAGTATTAAAGAAAATTAACAAACCCCAAACTGGTTCTTTGAAAGGATTAACAAACTCAACTAGATTGACCGAGAAAAATAGAGAGAAAACTCAAATGAATAAATTCAGGAATGGGGAGGAGCTGCAAGATGGCGGAAGAGTAAGACGTGGAGATCACCTTCTTCCCCACAAATACATCAGAAATACATCTACATGTGGAACAACTCCTACAGAACACCTACTGAAAGCTGGCAGGAGACCTCAGACCTCCCAAAAGGCAAGAAACTCCCCACGTACCTGGGCAGGGCAAAAGAAAAAAGAAAAAACAGAGAGAAAAGAATAGGGACAGGACCTGCACCAGTAGGAGGGAGCTGTGAAGGAGGAAAGGTTTCCACACACTAGGAAGCCACTTCGCAGGCAGAGACTGCGGGTGGCAGAGGGAGGAAGCTTTGGAGCCATGGAGGAGAGTGCAGTAACAGGGGTGCAGAGGGCAAAGTGGAGAGATTCCTGCACAGAGGATTGGTGCCGAACAGCACTCACCAACCCGAGAGGCTTGTCTGCTCACCCACTAGGACGGGTGGGGGCTGGGAGCTGAGACTCCGGCTTCGGTCAGATCCCAGGGAGAGGACTGGGGTTGGCTGCGTGAACACAGCCTGAAGGGGGCTAGTGCACCACGGCTAGCCAGAAGGGAGTCCTGGAAAAGGACTGGAACTGCCGAAGAGGCAAGAGACATTTTCTTGCCTGTTTGTTTCCTGGTGCACAAGAACAGGGGATTAAGAGCACCGCTTAAAGGAGCTCCAGAGATGGGCGTGAGCCGAAGCTACCAGCTCAGACCCCAGAGACGGGCATGAGACGCTAAGGCGGCTGCTGCAGCCACCAAGAAGCCTGTATGCAAGCACAGGTCACTATCCACAACTCCCCTCCCGGGAGCCTGTGCAGCCCGCCACTGCCAGGATCCCATGATCCAGGAAAAACTTCCCCGGGGGAACACACAACGTGCCTCAGGCTGCTGCAACATCACGCCAGCCTCTAACGCTGCAGGCTTACCCCACACTCCATACCCCTCCAACCCCCCTGGCCTGAGTGAGCCAGAGCCGCCTAATCACCTGATCCTTTAACCGCGTCCTGTCTGAGCAAAGAACAGACGCTCTCAGATGACCTACACGCAGAGGCAGGGCCAAATCCAAGTTGAATCCCAGGAGCTGTGCGAACAAAGAAGACAAAGAGAAATCTCTCCCAGCAGCCTCAGGATAAGCGGATTAAATCTCCAAAGTCAACTTGATGTACCCTGCATCTGTGGAATACCTGAATAGACAACAAATCATCCCAAATTGAGGAGGTGGACTTTGGGAGCAACTATATATATTTTTTCCTTTTTTCTGTTTTTCTAAGTGTATAGGTGTATGCTTCTGTGTGTGATTTTGTCTGTATAGCTTTGCTTTTACCATTTGTCCTAGGGTTCTGTCTGTCCGTTTTTGTTTGTTTGTTTTTGTTTGGTTTTTTTTTAGTATAGTTTTCAGCACTTGTTATCATTGGTGTATTTGTTTTTTGGTTTACTTGTTCTCTTCTTTCTTTCATTTTTTTTAATTCTTAAAAAAATTTAATAATTATTTTTTGTTTTTTATTTTATTTTATCTTATTTTATTTTATCTTTTTCTTTCTTTCTTTCTTTCTCCCTTTTATTCTGAGCCATGTGGATGAAAAGCTCTTGTTGCTACAGCCAGGGGTCAGGGCTGTGCGTCTCAGGGGGGAAAGCCAAGTTCAGGACATTGGTCCAACAGAGACCTCCCAGCTCCATGTAATATCAAATGGCGAAAATCTCCCAGAGATCTCCATCTCGACGCCAAGACCCAGCTCCACTCAACAACCAGCAAGCTACAGTGCTTGACACCCTATGCCAAAAAACTAGCAAGACAGGAACACAATCCCACCCATTAGTAGAGAGGCTGCCTGAAATCATAATAAGATCACAGACACCCCAAAACACACCACCAGACGTGGACCTGCCCAGCAGAAAGACAAGATCCAGCCTCATCCACCAGAACACAGGCACTAGTCCCCTCCACCAGGAAGTCTACACAACCCACTGAACCAAACGTAGACACTGGGGGCACCACCAAAAACAACGGGAACTACGAACCTGCAGCCTGTGAAAAGGAGACCCCAAGCACAGAAAGTTAAGCAAAATGAGAAGACAAAGAAACACACAGCAGATGAAGGAGCAAGGTAAACACCCAACAGACCTAACAAATGTAGAGGAAATAGGCAGTCTACCTGCAAAAGAATTCAGAATAATGATAGTAAAGATGATCTGAAATCTTGGAAATAGAATAGAGAAAATACAAGAAACGTTGAAAAGGACCTAAAAGAACTAAAGAGCAAACAAACAATGATGAACAACAAAATAAATGAAATTTAACATTCTCTAGAAGGGATCAGTAGCAGAATAACTGAGGCAGAAGAATGGATAAGTGACCTGGAAGATAAAATAGTGGAAATAACTATTGCAAGCAGAAAAAAGACAAAAGATTGAAAAGAACTGAGGATAGTCTCAGAGACTTCTGGGGCAATATTAAATCCACCAACATGCGAATTATATGGGTCCCAGAAGAAGAAGTGAAAAAGAAAGGGACTGAGAAAATATTTGAAGAGATTACAGTTGAAAACTTCCCTAATATGGGTAAGGAAATAGTTAATCAAATTAAGGAAGCACAGAGAGTCCCATACAGGATAAATCCGAGGACAAACATGCCAAGACACATATTAATTAAACTATCAAAAGTTAAATACAAAGAAAAAATATTAAAAGCAGCAAGGGAAAAACAAAAAATAACATAAAGGGAGTCCCCACAAGGTTAAAAGCTGATCTATCAGCAGAAACTCTGCAAACCAGAAGGGACTGGAAGGACATATTTAAAGTGATGAAAGGGAAAAACCTACAACCAAGATTACTCTATCCAGCAAGGATCTCATTTATGTTCGACAGAGAAATTAAAACACTTACAGATAAGCAAAAGCTAAGAGAATTCAACACCACCAAAACAGCTTTACAAAATATGCTAAAGGAACTTCTATAGGCAGGAAGCACAAGAGAAGGAAAAGACCTACAATAACAAAATCAAAACAATTAAGAAAATGGTAATAGGAACATACATATCGATAATTACCTTAAATTTAAATGGATTAAGTGCTCCAATCAAAAGACATACGCTAGATGAATGGATACAAAAACAAGACGTGTACATATGCTGTCTACAAGAGATCCACTTCAGACCTAGAGACACATACAGACTGAAAGTGAGGGGATGGAAAAAGATATTCCATGCAAATGGAAATCAAAAGAAAGCTGGAGTAGCAATTCTCATATTAGACAAAATAGACTTTAAAACAAAGACTATTACAAGAGACAAAGGACACTACATAATGATCAAGGGATCAATCCAAGAAGAAGATATAACAATTGTAAATATTTATGCACCCAAAATAACAGAACCTCAAGACATAAGGCAAATACTAACAGCCATAAAAGGGGAAATTGACAGTAACATAATCATACTAGGGGATTTTAACACCCCACTTTCACCAATGGACAGATCATTCAAAATGAAAATAAATAAGGAAACATAAGATTTAAATGATACATTAAACAAGATGGACTTAATTGATATCAATAGGACATTCCATCCAAAAACAACATAATACACTTTCTTCTCAAGTGCTCATGGAACATTCTCCAGGATAGATCATATCTTGGGTCACAGGTCAAGCCTTGGTAAATTTAAGAGAATTGAAAGTATATATTCTGAGCACACTGCTATGAGACTAGATATCAATTACAGGAAAAAATCTGTAAAAAATACAAACACATGGAGGCTAAACAATACCCTACTTAATAACCAAGAGATCACTGAAGAAATCAAAGAGGAAATCAAAAAATACCTAGAAACAAATGACAATGAAAACACGATGATGCAAAAACTATGGGATCCAGCAAAAGCAGTTCTAAGAGGGAATTTTATGGCAATACAATCCTACCTTAAGAAACAAGAAATGTCTCAAATAAACAACCTAACCTTACACTTACAGCAATTAGAGAAAGAAGAACAAAAAGACCCCAAAGTTAGCAGAAGGAAAGAAATCAAAAAGATGTGATCAGAAATAAATGAAAAAGAAATGAAGGAAACGATAGCAAAGATCGATAAACTAAAAGCTTATTCTTTGAGAAGATAAAGTTGATAAACCATTAGCCAGACACATCAAGAAGAAAAGGGAGGAAACTCAAATCAATAGAATTACAAATGAAAGAGGAGAAGTAACAGCTGACACTGCAGAAATACAAAGGATCATGAGAGATTACTACAAGCAACTATATGCTGATAAAATGGACAACCTGGAAGAAATGGACAAATTCTTAGAAATGCACAACCTTCCGAGACTGAAGCAGGAAGAAGTAGAAAGTATGACCAGACCAATCACAAGCACTGAAATTGAAACTGTGATTAAAAATCTTCCAACAAAAGCCCAGGACCAGACGGCTTCACAGTCAAATTCTATCAAACGTTTGGAGAAAAGCTAACACCTATCCTTCTGAAACACTTCCAAAGTATAGCAAAGGGAGGAACACTCCCAAATTGATTCTACAAGGCCACCATCACCCTGATACCAAAACCAGACAAAGATCTCACAGAAAAGAAAACTACAGACCAACATCACTGATGAACATAGATGCAAAAATCCTCAATGAAAAACGAGGAGACGGAGTCCAACAGCACATTAAAAGGATCATACACCATGATCAAGTGGAGTTTATCCCAGGAATGTAAGGATTCTTCAGTAGCCGCAAATCAAACAATGTGATACACCATATTAACAAACTGAAGAATTAAAACCATATGATCATCTCAATAGATGCAGAGAAAGCTTTCAACAAAATTCAACACCCAAAACCATATGATCATCTCAATAGATGCAGAGAAAGCTTTCAACAAAATTCAACACCCATTTATGATAAAAACCCTCCAGAGAGTAGGCACAGAGGGAACTTTCCTCAACATAATAAAGGCCATATATGACAAACCCACAGCCAACATCGTCCTCAATGGTGAAAAACTGAAAGCATTTCCACTAAGGTCAGGAACAAGACAAGGTTGCCCACTCTCAGCACTATTATTCAACATAGTTTTGGAAGTTTTAGCCACAGCAATCAGAGAAGAAAAAGAAATAAAAGGAATCCAAATTGGAAAAGAAGAAGTAAAGCTGTCACTGTTTGCAGATGACATGGTAATATACATAGAGAATCGTAAAGATGCTACCAGAAAACTACTAGAGCTAATCAAGGAATCTGGTAAAGTACCAGGATACAAGATTAATGCACCCAAATCTCTTGCATTCCTATACACTAATGATGAAAAATCTGAAAGTGAAATCAAGAAAACACTCCCATTTACCATTGCAACAAAAAGAATAAAATATCTAGGAATAAAACCTACCTAAGGACACAGAAGACCTGTATGCAGAAAACTATAAGACACTGATGAAAGAAATTAAAGATGATACATAAATGGTGAGATATACCATGTTCTTTGATTGGACGAATCAACATTGTGAAAATGACTCTACTACCCAAAGCAATCTACAGATTCAATGCAATCCCTATCAAACTACCACTGGCATTTTTCACAGAGCTAGAACAAAAAATTTCACAATTTGTATGGAAACACAAAAGACCCCGAATAGCCAAAGCAATCTTCAGAAAGAAAAACGGAGCTGGAGACTTCAGGTTCCCAGACTTCAGACTATACTACAAAGCTATAGTAATCAAGAGAGTATGGTACTGGCACAAAAACAGAAATATTCATCAATGGAACAGTTTAGAAAGCCCAGAGGTAAACCCACACACATATTGTCACCTTATCTCTGATAAAGGAGGTAAAAATATACAATGGAGAAAAGACAGCCTCTTCAATATGTGGTTCTGGGAAAACTGGACAGCTACATATAAAAGAATGAAATTAGAACACTCCCTAACACCATACACAAAAATAAACTCCAAATGGATTAAAGACCTACATGTAAGGCCAGACATTCTCACACTCTAAAGGAAAACATAGGCAGAACACTCTATGACATAAATCACAGCAAGATCCTTTTTGACCGACCTCCTAGAGAAATGGAATTAAAAACAAAAAATGACTGGGACCAAATGAAACTTCAAAGCTTTTGCACAGCATAGGAAACCATAAACAAGACGAAAATACAACCCTCAGAATGGGAGAAAATATTTGCAATGAAGCAACTGACAAAGGATTAATCTCCAAAATTTACAAGCAGCTCATGCAGCTCAATATCGAAAAACAAACAGGGCTTTCCTGGTGGTGCAGTGGTTGAGAGTCTCCCTGCCAATTCAAGGACATGGGTTCGTGCCCCAGTCTGGGAAGATCCCACATGCCATGGAGCAGCTTGGCCCGTGAGCCATGGCCACGGAGCCTGCGTGTCTGGAGCCTGTGCTCTGCAACAGGAGAGGCCACAACAATGAGAGGCCCACATACCACAAAAACAAACAAACAAAGAAACAAAACAAACAAAAAAAAACCCAATCCAAAAATGGGCAGAAGACCTAAGTAGATAGTTCTCCAAAGAAGATATACAGATTGCCAACAAACACATGAAAGAATTCTCAACATCATTAATCATTAGAGAAAGGCAACTCAAAACTACAATGAGATATCATCTCACACCGGTCAGAATGGCCATCATCAAAAAATCTAGAAACAATAAATGCTGGAGAGGGTGTGGAGAAAAGGGAACCCTCATACACTGTTGGTGGGAATGTAAATTGATACAGCCACTATGGAGAACAGTATGGAGGTTACTTAAAAAACTAAAAATAGAACTACCGTACAAACCAGCAATCTCATTACTGGGCATATACCCTGAAAAAAACATAATTCAAAAGAGTCATGTACCACAATGTTCATTGAAACTCTATTTTCAATAACCAGGATATGGAAGCAACCCAAGTGTCCATCAACAGATGAATGAATAAAGAAGATGTGGCACATATATACAATGGAATATTACTCAGCCATAAAAAGGAACGAAATTGAGTTATTTGTGGTGAGGTTGATGGACCTAGAGTCTGTCATACAGAGTCAAGTAAGTCTGAAAGAGAAAAACAAATACCGTATGCTAACACATATATATGGAATCTAAAAAAAGAAAATGGTCATGAAGAACCTAGGGGCAAGATGGGAATAAAGATGCAGACCTACTAGAAGATGGACTTGAGGACACAGGGAGGGGGAAGGGTAAGTTGGGCCAAAGTGAGAGAGTGGTAGTTTGTATGTGAACATATATACATTTCCAAATGTAAAATAGATAGCTAGTGGGAAGCAGTCACATAGTCAGGGAGATCAGCTCCGTATTTTGTGACTAGCTGAAGGGTGGGATAGGGAGGGTGGGAAGGAGGGAGACACAAGAGGGAAGAGATATAGGGATATATGTATAGCTGATTCACTTATTTATAAAGCAGAAACTAACGCACCATTGTAAAGCAATTATACTCCAATAAAAACGTTAAAATAAATAAATAAATTCAGGAATGAAAGAGGGGTATTACTACTGACTTTATGGAAATAAAAATAATTATAATGGAGTTCTATGAGCAACTGTATGCCAACACAATAGCTGACTTAGACGAAATGGACAAATTATTAAAGCAATACAAACTCCCAAAACTGACTCAAGAAGACATCTAATTGATCTATAACAAGTAAAGAGATTGAATAAGTAACCAAAATAACTTGCCACAAGGAAAAGTCCAGGGTTCGATGGTTTTACTGGAGAATTCTACCAAGCATTTAAAGAATTAACACCAATTCTTCAAAAGCTGTTTCATAAAATAGGAGGGAATATTTCCTAACTCATTTCTTGAGTATTTCTGTGATACCAAAGGTAAACAAAGTTATCAGAGAGAAATAAAATTATAGCCCAATATTTTATGAATATAGATGCAAAAATATTCAGCAAGATATTAGCAAATTAAATCCAGAAAAATATAAAAGATTATACACTGTCACCAAGTTAGCTTTATTGTAGGAATGCAGTGTTAATTAGACCTCTGAAAATCAAGTAGTGTAATACACCACATCACTAGAATAAAGGACCAAAACCACATGATCATCTCAGTGCACATAGAAAAGGCAATTGAAAAATTAAACACTCCTTCATAATAAAACCACACAACAAACTAAGAATACAAGAGAATTTCCTCAGTCAGATAACGGACATCTATGAAAAACTCATGGCTAATATTGCACTTACTGGTGAAAGATTGTATGTTAATCCACTAAAATCAGAAACAAAAGAAGGATGTCTATTATCACTTCATCTTTTCAACATTGTACTAGAGGTTCTAGTGAGGGTAATTAGGCAAGAAAAAGAAATAAAAGGCCTCCAGATTGTGGAGGGAGACACAAGAGGGAGGAGATATGGGGATATTTGTATATGTAAAGATGTTAAATAAATAAATTAATTAAATTAAAAAGAAAAGAAATTAAACTATCTTTCTTTGCAGATGACATGATCTTACATGTAGAAAATTCCAAGAAATCCACTAAAAATCTACTAGTACTAATAAATGAGTTCAGCAATGTTGCAGGATACATGATCAATATATAAAAATTTATATTTCCATAAAGAAGCAAGAACAAGCAAAATGAAATTAATAAAAACAATTCAATTTACAATAGCATCAAAAATACTTAGGAATACTTAAAAGCAATGCAAAACGTATACTCTGAAAACTTACACTGTTGAAATTAAAGAGGACCTAAATAAATGGAACAACAACTCATGTTCATGGACCTAAGACTTAATAATGTTAAGGTGTCAGTATTCTCTAATTGGTCTACAGATTCAACACAGCCCTATCAAAATCTCAGCTGACTTCTTTGCAGAAATTGACAAGTTGATCCTAAAGTTCACATGGAAATTCAAGGGGCCTAGAAGAGCCAAAATCATCCTGAAAAAGAAGAACAAAGTTGGAGGACTCACATTTCCCAATTTCAAAACTTAATTTAAAAAAACTATAGTAATAAAGACAGTGTTGTACTGGCATAAGGATATATATATATATCCTTATATATATATAAACCTTATATATATATAAACCATTGAAACAGGACTGAAAACTCAGACATAAACTCTGTAACTTATGGTCAACTGATTTTCATCAAGGCTGCCAAAACAAGTCAGTTGTAGAAAGAAGTCGTTTCAACAAATGGTGCTGGAACAACTGAATATCCACATGCAGAGAATGCAGTTGGACTCCTACCTCACATCATATGCAAAAATTAACTCAAAATGAGTCAAAGACCTAAATGTAAGAGCTAAAACTATAAAAGTCTTAGAAGAAGAAAACCTAGGCATAAATTTTTGTGACCTTGGACTAGACAATGGCTTCAGGGACATGACACCTAACACAAACAACAATAGAAAAAATAAGTAAATTGGACTTCATTAAAATTAAGAACTTTTGTGCTTCAAAAGACACTCTCAAGAAAGTGAAAAGATAGCTCACAGAATGGGAATAAATATTTGCAAACCATATATTTGACAAGAGTCTAGTTACCAGAATACAAAAAGGAAAAATCAACCCAAATAAAAAGACAAATAACCCAGTTTAAAAACGAGCAAAGAATCTGAATAGACTTTTCTCCAAAGAAGATATACAAATGGCCAATAAGTACATGAAAAGATGCTCAACATCATTAGGCATTAATAAAATGCAAATGGGACTCACAGTGATATATCATTTCATACACACTTAGGATGGCTATAATTTAAAAAATGTTAGTGAGGATATAGAGAAATTAGAATGCTCATATGTTGCTTTTGGGAATGTAAAATGTGAAGCCACTTTGAAAGCCAGTTTAGCAGTTCCTCAAAACATTATAGATAGAATTACCAGAGGACTCAGCATTTCCACTCCTAGGTATATATTCAAGAGAAATGAAAACATATGTGCACAAAAAAACTTGTGAAAGAATGTTCATGACAGCATTACTCATAATAGCCAAAAACAGAAACAAACCAAATTTCCATCAATTCATGAATGGGTAAACAAAATGTGGTGTATCTATATAATGCAATATTATTCAGCTATATAAAGGAATGAAGTATCTACACATGTTACAACATAGGTTAACTTTGAAAATGTTATGCCCAATGGAAGAAGCCAGATACAAAATGCCCCATATTATATGATTCCATTAATGTGAAATGTCCAGAATAGGCAAAACTATGGAAACAATAAGTAGATTTTAGTGGCTGCCAGTGGCTGAGGGGAGAGGGGAATCTGGAACGACACTAAAGGGTATGGGGTTTCTTTGGGGGGTGATGAAATGTTCTGGAATTAGTAATGATGGTATACAACCATGCAAATATACTAAAAACCAATAAGTTGTACACTTTAAAATGGTGAGTTTTATGGTATGTGAATTACATCTCTATCAAAAACATTTTTCTTATACCAATCAGAATGGCCATCATTAAAAAGTCTACACATAATAAATGCTGGAGAGGATATGGAGAAAAAGGAAACCTCCTATACTGTTGGTGGGAATGTAAATTGGTGCAACTACTGTGGAGAACAGTATGGAGGTTCTTTACAAAGTTAAAAATAGAGTTACCATATGATCCTGTAATCCCACTCTTGGGCATATATCCAGAGAAAAATCTAATTTGAAAATATACATGCATTCCAATGCTCATAGCAACACTATTTACAACAGCCAAGACATGGAAGCAACCCAAATGTCCATCAGCAGATGAATGAATAAAGAAGATGTGGTACATATATACAATCGAATATTACTCTGCCATAGAAAAGAATGAAATAATGCCATTTGCAGCAACATGGATAAACTTAGAGATTATCACGTTAAGTGAAGTAAGTCAGAGAAAGACAAATATCATATGATATCACTTATAAGTGGAATCTTAAAAATAATACAAATGAATTATTTACAAAACAGAAATAGACACACAAACATAGAAAACAAACATGGTTACCAAAGGGGATAGCAGGGGTGAGGGGGAGAGATAAATTAGGAGTTTGGGATTAACATATACAAACATATATAAAATAGATAAACAACAAGGGCCTACTGTATAGCACAGGGAACTATATTCAATATCTTGTAATAACCTATAATGGAAAATAATCTGAAAAAGAATACATATATACATACGCTGAATCACTTTGCTGTACAGTTGAAACTAAAACTAACACAACATTGTAAATTAACTTACTTCAATAAAAATGGTTAAAACCATTTTTAAAAAGTGAAAGAAAGATATACCAGGCAAATATAAAGCTAAATAAAGCAAATATATATACATATATATTAACATCAGGAAAAAAATTGTAGGACAAAATGATACTAGATTACCAGAAATAATTTCCTTACACATTGATAAATATTCAATATACCAGAAATATATAGCAATTCTAAATTTGGAACTATTTACAATGCTTCAAAATTGACATAGGTCAGGGGAAGATGGAGGAAGAGTAAGACGCAGAGATTACCTTCCTCCCAACAGATACACCAGAAATAAATCTACAAGTAGAACAACTCCTACAGAACACCTACTGCATAGTGGCAGAAGACCTCAGACCTCCCAAAAGGCAAAAAGCTCCCCACGTACCTGGGTAGGGCAAAAGAAAAAACAGAGACAAAAGAATAGGGACGGAACCGGCACCAGTGGGAGGGAGCTGTGAAGGAGGAAATGTTTCCACACACTAGGAAGCCCCTTCGTGGGCAGAGACTGCAGGTGGTGGAGGGGGGAGCTTCGAGCCCGCGGAAGAGAGCACAGCAACCGGGGTGCGGAGGGCAAAGCGGGGAGATTCCCGCACAGAGGATCAGTGCTGACCGGCACTCACCAGCGAGAGGCTTGTCTGCTCACCAGCTGGGGCGGGCGGGGCTGCGAGCTGAGGCTCGGGCTTTGGTCGGAGAGGGAGCTTTGGCAGGGAGAGGACTGGGGTTGGCTGCGTGAACACAGCCTGAAGGGGTTAGTGCACCACGGCTAGCCGGGAGGGAGTCCGGGAAAAGGTCTGGAGCTGCCGAAGAGACAAGAGACTTTTTCTTCCCTCTTTGTTTCCTGGTGCGTGAGGAGAGGGGATTAAAAGCGCTGCTTAAAGGAACTCCAGAGACGGGCGCGACCCGCGGCTAAAAGCACGGATCCCAGAGACGGGCGGGAGACACTAAGGTTGATGCTGCCGCCACCAAGGGGCCTGTGTGCGAGCACAGGTTACTATCCACACCCCTCTTCCGGGGAGCCTGTGCAGCCTGCAACTGCCAGGTTCCTGGGATCCAGGGACAACTTCCCCGGGAGAACGCACGGCGGGCCTCAGGCTGGTGCAACGTCATGCCGGCCTCTGCTGCCGCAGGCTTGCCCTGCACTCCGCGCCCCTCGCTCTCCCTAGCCTGAGTGAGCCAGAGCCCCCGAATCAGAGGCTCCTTTAACCCCGTCCTGTCTGAGCAAAAAACAGACGCCCTCCAGCGACCTAAACGCAGAGCCAGGGCCAAATCCAAAGCTGAGCCCCTGGGAGCTGTGAGAACAAAGAAGAGAAAGGGAAATCTCTCCCAGCAGCCTCAGAAGGAGCGGATTAAAGCTCCACAATCAACTTGATGTACCCTGCATCTGTGGAATACCTGAATAGACAATGAATCATCCCAAACTGAGGAGGTGGACTTTGAGAGCAAGATCTATGATTTTTTCCCCTTTTACTCTTTTTGTGAGTGTGTATGCTTCTGTGTGAGATTTTGTCTGTATAGCTTTGCTTCCACCATTTGCCCTAGGGTTCTATCTGTCGGTTTTTTGGGGTTTTTTTTAATGTTTTTTCTTAATAATTAATTTTAATAACTTTATCATATTTTACTTTACCTTCTTTCTTTCTTTCTTTCTTTCTTTCTTTCTTTCTTTCTTTCTTTCTTTCTTTCTTTCTTTCTTTCTTTCTTTCTTTCTTTCCTTCCTTTCCTCCTGTAGACAACGAAACATCCCAAATTGACGAGGTGGACTTTGAGAGCAATATTTATGATTTTTTCCCCTTTTCCTCTTTTTGTGAGTGTGTATGTGTATACTTCTGTGTGAGATTTTGTCTGTATAGCTTTGCTTCCGCCATTTGTCCTAAGGTTCTATCTGTCCGTTTTCTTTTTAATTTTTTTTTAATAATTATTTTTAATTTAATAACTTTATTATATTATATTTTATTTTATTTTACTTTATCTTCTTTCTTTCTTTTTTCCTTACTTCCCTACTTCTTTCCTTCCTTCCTTCCTCCCACTGTCCCTCCCTCCCTCCTTTCTTTCTTTCTTTCCTTCTTTCTTTCTCTCCTTCTTTTCTTCTTTCTTTCATTCTTTCTTTCTTCCTTCCTTCCTTCCTTCCTACCTTCGTTCCTTCCTTGCTTCCTTCCTTTCTTTCTTTCTTTCTTTCCTTCTTTCTTCCTACTTCTACTAATTCTTTCTCTCTACTTTTTCTCCCTTTTATTCGGAGCCTTGTGGATGAAAGGCTCTTGGTACTGCAGCCAGGGGTCAGTGTTGTGCCTCTGAGGTGGGAGAGCCAACTTCAGAACACTGGTCCACAAGAGACATCCCAGCTCCACATAATATCAAACAGCAAAAATCTCCCAGAGAGCTCCATCTCAACGCCAGCACCCAACTTCACTCAACGACCAGCAAGCTACAGTGCTGGACACTCTATGCCAAACAACTAGAAAGACAGGAACACACCCCACCCAGTACCAGAGAGGCTGCCTAAAATCATAATAAGTCCACAGACACCCCAAAACACACCACCAGACGTGAACCTGCCCACCAGAGAGACAAGATACAGTCTCATCCACCAGAACACAGGCACTAGTCCCCTCCACCAGGAAGCCTACACAAAACACTGAACCAACCTTAGCCACTGGGGACAGACATCAAAAACAACGGAAACTACGAACCTGCAGCCTGCAAAAAGGAGACCCCAAACACAGTAAGATAAGCAAAATGAGAAGACAGAAAAACACACAGCAGATGAAGGAGCAAGATAAAAACGCACCAGACCTAACAAATGAAGAGGAAATAGGCAGTCTACCTGAAAAAGAATTCAGAATAATGATAGTAAAGATGATCCAAAATCTTGGAAATAGAAAAGACAAAATGCAAGAAACATTTAACAAGGACCTAGAAGAAATAAAGATGAAACAAACAATGATGAACAACAC
>NW_021703779.1:46969587-46972456 GCF_005190385.1 Monodon monoceros
CATATTAAAAGCAGCAAGGGAAAAACAACAAATAACACACAAGGGAATCCCCATAAGGTTAACAGCTGATCTCTCAGCAGAAACTCTGCAAGCCAGAAGGGAGTGGCAGGACATATTGAAAGTGTTGAAGGAGAAAAACCTGCAACCAAGATTACTCTACCCAGCAAGGATCTCATTCAGATTTGATGGAGAAATTAAAACCTTTACAGACAAGCAAAAGCTGAGAGAGTTCAGCACCACCAAACCAGCTCTACAACAACTGCTAAAGGAACTTCTCTAGGCAAGAAACACAAAAGAAGGAAAAGACCTAGAATAACGAACCCAAAACAATTAAGAAAATGGGAATGGGAACATACATATCGATAATTACCTTAAATGTAAAAGGACTAAATGCTCCCACCAAAAGACACAGATTGGCTGAATGGATACAAAAACAAGACCCATATATAGGCTGTCTACAAGAGACACACTTCAGACCTAGAGACACATACAGACTGAAAGTAAGGGGATGGAAAAAGGTATTTCATGCAAATGGAAACCAAAAGAAAGCTGGAGTAGCAATTCTCATATCAGACAAAATAGACTTTAAAATAAAGACTATTAGAAGAGACAAAGAAGGACACTACATAATGATCAAGGGATCCATCCAAGAAGAAGATATAACAATTGTAGATATTTATGCACCCAACATAGGAGCACCTCAATACATAAGGCAAATACTAACAGCCATAAAAGGGGAAATCGACAGTAACACATTCATAGTAGGGGACTTTAACACCCCACTTTCACAAATGGACAGATCTTCCAAAATGAAAATAAATAAGGAAACACAAGCTTTAAATGATACATTAAACAAGATGGACTTAATTGATATTTATAGGACACTCCATCCAAAAACAACAGAATACACATTTTTCTCAAGTGCTCATGGAACATTCTCCAGGACAGATCACATCTTGGGTCACAAATCAAGCCTTGGTAAATTTCAGAAAATTGGAATTGTATCAAGTATCTTTTCCGACCACAACGCTATGAGACTAGATATCAATTACAGGAAAAGATCTGTAAAAAAATACAAACACATGGAGGCTAAACAATACACTACTTAATAACGAAGTGATCACTGAAGAAATCAAAGAGGAAATAAAAAAATACCTAGAAACAAATGACAATGGTGACACGATGACTCAAAATCTATGGGATGCAGCAAAAGCAGTTCTAACAGGGAAGTTTATAGCAATACAATCCTACCTTAAGAAACAGGAAACATCTCGAATAAACAACCTAACCTTGCACTTGAAGCAATTAGAGAAAGAAGAACAAAAAAACCCCAAAGTTAGCAGAAGGAAAGAAATCATAAAAATCAGATCAGAAATAAATGAAAAAGAAATGAAGGAAACGATAGCAAAGATCAATAAAACTAAAAGCTGGTTCTTTGAAAGGATAAACAAAATTGATAAACCATTAGCCAGACTCATCAGGAAAAAAAGGGAGAAGACTGAAACCAATAGAATTAGAAATGAAAAAGGAGAAGTAACAACTGACACTGCAGAAATACAAAAGATCATGAGAGATTACTACAAGCAACTCTATGCCAATAAAATGGACAACCTGGAAGAAATGGACAAATTCTTAGAAAGGCACAACCTGCCAAGACTGAATCAGGAAGAAATAGAAAATATGAACAGACCAATCACAAGCACTGAAATTGAAACTGTGATTAAAAATCTTCCAACAAGCAAAAGCCCAGGACCAGATGGCTTCACAGGCAAATTCTATCAAACATTTAGAGAAGAGCTAACACCTATCCTTCCCAAACTCTTCCAAAATATAGCAGAGGGAGGAACACTCCCAAATTCATTCTACGAGGCCACCATCACCCTGATACCAAAACCAGACAAGGATGTCACAAAGATTAAGAAAACTACAGGCCAATATCACTGATGAACATAGATGCAAAAATCCTCAACAAAATACTAGCAAACAGAATCCAACAGCACATTAAAAGGATCATACACCATGATCAAGTGGGGTTTATTCCAGGAATGCAAGGATTCTTCAATATACGCAAATCAATCAACGTGATACACCGTATTAACGAATTGAAGGAGAAAAACCATATGATCATCTCAATAGATGCAGAGAAAGCTTTTGACAAAATTCAACACCCATTGATGATAAAAACCCTGCCGAAAGTAGGCACAGAGGGAACTTTCCTCAACATAATAAAGGCCATGAATGACGAACCCACAGTCAACATTGGTTTAATGGTGAAAAACTGAAACCATTTCCTCTAAGATCAGGAACAAGACAAGGTTGCCCACTCTCACCACTCTTATTCAACATAGTTTTGGAAGTTTTGGCCACAGCAATCAGAGAAGGAAAGGAAATAAAAGGAATCCAAATCGGAAAAGAAGAAGTAAAGCTGTCACTCTTTGCAGATGACATGATACTATACATAGAGAATCCTAAAGATGCTACCAGAAAACTACTAGAGCTAATCAATGAATTTGGTAAAGTAGCAGGATACAAAATTAATGCACAGAAATTTCTGGCATTCCTATACACTAAGGATGAAAAATCTGAAAGTGAAATCAAGAAAACACTCCCATTTAGCATTGCAACAAAAAGAATAAAATATCTAGGAATAAACCTACCTAAGGAGACAAAAGAACTGTATGCAGAAAATTATAAGACACTGATGAAAGAAATTAAAGATGATACAAATAGATGGAGAGATATACCATGTTCTTGGATTGGAAGAATCAACATTGTGAAAATGACTCTACTACCCAAAGCAATCTACAGATTCAATGCAATCTCTATCAAACTACCACTGGCATTTTTCACAGAACTAGAACAAAAAATT
>NW_021703779.1:46972556-46980377 GCF_005190385.1 Monodon monoceros
CTATCAAACTACCACTGGCATTTTTCACAGAACTAGAACAAAAAATTTCACAATTTGTATGGAAACACAAAAGACCCCGAATAGCCAAAGCAATCTTAAGAACAAAAAACGGAGCTGGAGGAATCAGGCCCCTTGACTTCAGACTATACTACAAAGCTACAGTAATCAAGACAGTATGGTACTGGCACAAAAACAGAAAGATAGATCAATGGAACAGGATAGAAAGCCCAGAGATAAACCCACGCACATACGGTCACCTTATCTTTGATAAAGGAGGCAGGAATGTACAGTGGAGAAAGGACAGCCTCTTCAATAAGTGGTGCTGGGCAAACTGGACAGCTACAGGTAAAAGTATGAGATTAGATCACTCCCTAACACCATACACAAAAATAAGCTCAAAATGGATTAAAGACCTAAATGTAAGGCCAGAAACTATCAAACTCTTAGAGGAAAACATAGGCAGGACACTCTATGCCATAAATCACAGCAAGGTCCTTTTTGACCCACCTCCTAGAGAAATGGAAATAAAAACAAAAATAAACAAATGGGACCTAATGAAACTTAAAAGCTTTTGCACAGCAAAGGAAACCATAAACAAGACCAAAAGACAACCCTCAGAATGGGAGAAAATATTTGCAAATGAAGCAACTGACAAAGGATTAATCTCCAAAATTTATAAGCAGCTCATGCAGCTTAGTAACAAAAAAAAAAAACCCAATCCAAAAATGGGCAGAAGACCTAAATAGACATTTCTCCAAAGAAGATATACAGACTGCCAACAAACACGTGAAAGAATGCTCAACATCACTAATCATTAGAGAAATGCAAATCAAAACTACAATAAGATATCATCTCATACCAGTCAGAATGGCCATCATCAAAAAATCTAGAAACAATAAATGCTGGAGAGGGTGTGGAGAAAAGGGAACCCTCTTACACTGTTGGTGGGAATGTAAATTGATACAGCCACTATGGAGAACAGTATGGAGATTCCTTAAAAAACTACAAATAGAACTACCATATGACCCAGCAATTCCGCTACTGGGCATATACCCTGAGAAAACCATAATTCAAAAAGAGTCATGTACCAAAATGTTCATTGCAGCTCTATTTACAATAGCCCAGAGATGGAAACAACCTAAGTGTCCATCATCGGATGAATGGATAAAGAAGATGTGGCACATATATACAATGGAATATTACTCAGCCATAAAAAGAAACGAAATTGAGCTATTTGTAATGAGGTGGATAGACCTAGAGTCTGTCATACAGAGTGAAATAAGTCAGAAAGAGAGAGACAAATACCGTATGCTAACACATATATATGGAATTTAAGAAAAAAAAATGTCATGAAAAACCTAGGGGTGAAACAGGAGTAAAGACACAGACTTACTAGAGAATGGACTTGAGGCTACGGGGAGGGGGAAGGGTAAACTGTGACAAAGCGAGAGAGAGGCATGGACATATATACACTACCAAACGTAAGGTAAATAGCTGGTGGGAAGCAGCCGCATAGCACAGGGAGATCAGCTCAGTGCTTTGTGACCACCTGGAGGGGTGGGATAGGGAGGGTGGGAGGGAGGGAGACGCAAGCGGGAAGACATATGGGAACATATGTATATATATAACTGATTCATTTTGTTGTGAAGCTGAAACTAACATACCATTGTAAAGCAATTATACTCCAATAAAGATGTTAAAATGAAAAAAATTAAAAAATAAAAAAAACAGGCAAAGAACTTCACTAAGCATAGTATATCTGGAGCCTTTTCATCATGGATCCAATAGCTTCTTGACCATAAAACAGAGTTTCAGAACTCAGGCTTTGGAGTGGGAGAAACCTGGAATCAATCATGGTTCTGCCTCTCCCTCCTCAGAGATTTGGGGCAAATTACCTAACCTCATTCATTTTTTATTTCATTTGTGAAATCTCACAGGAATAATATGAAAATAAAATGGCAATATACATGTAAAATACTTAGCACAGTGCCTGGCACAATATAATAATCAATAAATGGAAGCTTTTTATTTCCTACCTCTTAATAACCCCTAAGGGCAGCACTATACTAAAGCGCTATACAATAATACTCAAGAAAACATTAAATGATTTTTCAGGAGGAGACTATTTAGTAAAGCTGAAAAGTATATAATACATTCTTTCAAAGTTTTCCAGTAAGAAACCATGGTGGCATTGCTAAAGGGGTATGCTTCAGTGACCAGGGTATCTCTTCTATACTCAGCAGTGCAGAAACATAGCCCAGTAAAATAGTCCACAAAAATCAGGCCTCAAACCTGAAGTCTCTTACTGAGTTCAACGGCTATGTATCATAACCCATGTGTGACCATTATTTCCTTCATAAAATGATAACACATTGATTTAAGCCCTAGGAATATGTATAAAGACAACTGCAAAAGCACTTCTACAGAGATTGAAATTACAGGGAAAATCTCACAAATCTGTGTCCCATATGTACTCCTTCAATATATTTGATATATAATCTTGGAGCATTTGAGCTCAAGATAAGTTTCCCCCTGTAGCTTATCATGGTTCTATCCATGGGAAATCCAGCATACAATCAGTACTTTGTCAATGACTCAATAATTTCTTCAACTTTTGGAAACAGCAATTGAAAGAATGCATATTTAAATAGTCAGAATTACACAGTAAATTTTCCACTGACAATCTTCCCTCTCTCTCTCATACATGTGTATTCATACCAATAAACATTCACCAAGTGCCAAGCACTGTGTCAGGGTCTGGGGATAAAAGAGCAAAAGTCAGTCTTTGTCCTCAAGGACGCTACAGTTTATTCAAGCTTAAGATATACCACTGCCGCCTTCTAGTTCAAGAAGGTGAACTGAACACCTATATCTCTTGTACTTTCCAAGACCCTGAAAAAGTGATGGTAAAATAGTATAGAAGTATAAATCACAAGTCAAAGACAGGAATGGAAAATGGCATAGCAAATACAAGATTTCAACAATTTCTGACAGAGAGCAAACAGGAAAGAACTAGCTGATAACACAAATCAAAGGAATGCTACAATCTGAAATATGTAATAGAAAGGGTTCCAACCCGGGAGGGAGCTGACTCGCAGGACAAAACCCCAGAGGGGTTCCACACTCAAAGAAGACTGATCCTAAAGAGAGCCTGAGTGAGAAAAGGGCTAAAAACAAGGGTTAACTGAACGTCTGAATTATGACACAGTTGATGAACTCTCCCCCCAAAATAAAGAAATTCCTGCAGATAGAATACCAAATTCAACAAACTAGGAAGAATAAGGGCACCCTAGTACAAAGCCCTCTGCACTCTGGTATTTGGGCCCTCCAAGTGTAAAAGCCAGCTGCCCACCCACTCCCCCCAAAACCAGTTGACAACCTGCCTAGGTACACAGAACTCCCAGTCAGCCCTTCTACTAGGTCATTCTTTAATACGAACAGAATCAGGAGACAGCCATTTTGAAGAAAACGTAACACAGAAAGAACAAGAACAAGAAAAAAATGTCCTTGGAAGAGCTGAAATAATTCAAGAAACCATTTTTAATTTAATTTTTAAAATATAATAAGATTCAAAAATCAAAGAAAGAGGTATA
This sequence comes from Monodon monoceros, assembly GCF_005190385.1. Lineage (NCBI taxonomy): Eukaryota > Metazoa > Chordata > Mammalia > Artiodactyla > Monodontidae > Monodon > Monodon monoceros. Next base: position 46,976,150 of record NW_021703779.1, read on the forward strand.
TAATGGACAGGTTCACTCCCAAATCTGTTTCCTATCCATTCAGTTCCCCCACCCACTCTCCCACAAGTAACCACTCATTAGATTCTGTGTAGCCCTCCAGAGTTTCTTACAGCAAATAAGCAAATATAAATATATGTCCTTTTTCTCCCTCTCTACACGAAAAGTAGCATAGTATATACCAAGCTTTTTTTTATAGTCACAATAATTTAATATACTGTTTTCCCTGTCAGTACATGAGATTCCCTCATTCTTATTTTTAATACCTATATAGTAATAGTATTTGATTATTTGCTTATGACAGATAAAACTGCATATTTCATTTTGCATATATATATGTGTGTATATACGTATATATATATATATATATATATATATATATATATGTAAATTCCCTGAAGTGGGATTGCTGGGTCAAATGAAATTTGCATTTTTAACTTTTAATGAAGTATACTAATATACCCATGAGAGTACACATAATTCATGTGTACCTTTATATAATGCTGCCAAACTGCCTTCCACAGGCATTGTACCAATTTAAACTCCCACCTGCAATGTGCAAGGTGTCTTTTACCCCACAGCCTTGACAACAAAAAAAAGGTGTTATCAAATATTTTGATTTTTAACACTCTGATAGGTTTAAAAAAGGAATCACAGTGTGGTTTCAATTAGCAATTATCTCATGAGTGAGATTAAGCATCTTTCACATAAACAATAATTAAAGTCAGGAATAAGCCAAGAATTGCTATTATCATTGCTACCACTTACGGAAATAAAATAAGACATACGAATATTGGAAAGTAGGAGACAGAACTCAAAACTTGCAGATTATATGATTACCTGTCTAGAAAATCCAAGCAAATTCAACTAAAAGAACTATGATAGGAAGTAACGAGAGAGCTCAGCAGAAAGGCTAAATGCAAAATCAACAAACAAATCAATTGCTTTGCTATACATCAGCAATAATCAATTAGAAAATGTAATTAAAAAAGCAACTATCAGGGACTTCCCTGATGGTCCAGTGGGTAAGACTCCGCACTCCCAATGCAGGGGGCCTGGGTTCGATACCTGGTCAGGGAACTAGATCCCGCATGCATGCCACAACTAAGAAGTCCAGATGCTGCAACTAAAAGATCCCACATACAACAATGAAGATCCCATGTGCCACAACTAAGACCCGGCGCAGCCTAAATAAATAAATGAATTAATTAAAAAAAAAAAACCTATCCTAAGGTAAGGGTTCCAGGGGCAGGTGGCACCAGGAGGGGGCAGGAAGGGCTGGGTGCTCTGGAAGGAGGGCAGGTCACTGCAATTACTATATAGATATAGATATATAGATATAGATAGTATCCTGCTCATAAGAGCAACAGAGCTATAAAATAATCATCTAGGAATAAACTCAAAAAGAATTATGTAACACCTATATAAAGAAGACTAAAATTTTACTGAAGTACATAAAATACACCTTTGTTTGGTAGAAAGACCCAATATTAGGATCTTCACAAACCCCCCTCTGAGATTATTCCAAAGTCAATGCAAGTTCAATAAAAATCCCAAAGAGATGTTTTTGTCCCAAACTGACAAACTGATTTGAAAAGAGTACAAGGAAAGCAAAGAAAATCTTGAAAAAGAACAATGAGAGTTTGCTTTAACAAATATTACTTATAGCTATAGTAAGTTAAACAATGTGGTTTCATCAGAGAAATATACAACTGGATAATGGAGAACAATCAGTAGAGAGAGAGACACATGTATGTATGGCAATGCAGTTCATGGTAAAGATGGCATTTCAAATTTATGAGGAACAGATAGCATAATAAATGGTGCCAGAATAACTGGCTATCCATTTGGGGGGAAAAAAGTTAAAGCCCTACTTAAAAACAGTCACAAAAATAAATTCCAGGTAGATAAAAGGGCTAAACATAAAAAACAAAACTATATAACTATGAAAAGAAAATATGGCAGAATATATTTCTAACCTGAAGAAAGGCTCCCTTAAAAAGATAAAATACAAAGACCATTAACAACAACAACAACAAAAATACATTTGGCCATTTGACCATGAACAAGGTTAAAAGATAGGCAACAGACTGGGAGCAAACATCTGCAACTTGTATAGCAAAGCATTAATATCCAGAATGTATAAAGAGCTAAAAAAAAAATCAGTAAGAAGAAACACAAATGGACAATACATGCATGGTAGGGGGATGGCTCAAACTCCTTAGTAAGCAAGGAGATGCAAATTCAAATAATTCAATATCATTTTTTGTCTATCAGATGAGCGAAAATTATATATCTGTTAATATCACATTTTGAGTGTGAGAAATTCAGTACTCCATGCACTGTTGGCAAATAAACTGGAATAGCCTCTTTATATGGCAAATTCCAAATATCTAGTACATACATGTCACCCAGCAATTCCACTTCTTAGTATCTACCTGAGAAATATTCCTGTATGTGTACAAATACGTATGTACAAGGATTTTTTACTGAAGGATTTTTTATTGTTTGCAACAGCAAAAAAACTGAAAAGAACTTACATATTCATCTATAAGAGAATGGTAAAATAAAAAGTGGTGCATCTGTACTATGTAATAATATGCATCTGTTTAAAAACTGAGAGGTGGTTATACACTGATGTATAAAAATCTCCCACACATATATACTATTGAGAAAAGTGAGTTGTAGTACAACACATACATCATACCTATATGTCATTTATATATTAAATATTATATATAAATACATATATAAAAGACAAAACTTTATGTTTCTAAATGTACTCATATATGTGTAAATGCATATAAAAAAGACTGGAAAGATATGCTCTAAACTGATCCTGGTGGTTAAAGAAGCACGTAGTATGAAATACTATGTATCCATTAAAAAGGATAAAGTGAACATATACATACTGACACTAAAAGAGCCTTAAGGGCTTCCCTGGTGGCACAGTGGTTAAGAATCCGCCTGAATGCAGGGGACACGGGTTTGAGCCCTGGTCCAGGAAGATCCCACATGCCACAGAGCAACTAAGCCTGTGCACCACAACTGAGCCTGCGCTCTAGAGCCTGCGAGCCACAACTACTGAAGCCCATGCGCCTAGAGACCATGCTCTGCAACAAGTGAAGCCTGCGCACCACAACAAAGAGTAGCCCCCACTCACCGCATCTAGAAAGCCCACGTGCAGCAACGAAGACCCAACGCAGCCAAAAATAAATAAATTAAATTAATTAAAAAAATACTTTGAACCAATTTCTTAAAAAAAAAAGAGAGCCTTAAGACATATTCTTTGGGAAAAAAAGTAAGTCATAAAATACACATTTTTTATTTGTATATGCACAATGCATATGCATGTAAATACAGAGAAAAAGGACTGTACAAGTTCACAGTCAACTCTTAACAATGATTACCCACTGGGAGGGCAGGAAATTGGGTAAAGGGGGACTTGGTTTTAATCTACCTCTATATTATTTTAATTCGTTAAAGAAGAATTGTCCATCAACAACCTGTACCAAGAACCAGTTAAAGATATTATAATTTCTTAAAATAACTGAAGGAAGGATAAAACAAATAAGGTATGTACAACTTATATCCAAATGAATATTATCACTTAACACTTATTGAGTGCTTTGTGCTAAGCACTGTAAACCCTTCCATGCATTTTCTCATGTAATCATAAGAATCTTGAGGTAAAGTTATTCCCATTTTACAAATGAGGAAACTAGGCTCAAAAAATTAAGTTAAACTTCCCTAAGATTACACAGCTAGTAAAAACCAAGGACAAAATTCAACCCAGGCAACTGACTCCCAAGTCCACTCTTAACTACTCATAATACAGGGTCACATATGACTTGGAGCCACATGCACACACTATACACAATCCTGAATTGCATAGCTACATACACTGCACAACCACATCACATTAGAGATGCCCATTTTATGTGAAAAAATTTCTGGATCATATTAGAAAAAGAATTGAAATCATCTCCATCTTCTTTCATCATCAAAATTAAACAATTTCGGGCTTCCCTGGTGGCGCAGTGGTTGAGAGTCCGCCTGCCGATGCAGGGGACACGGGTTCGTGCCCCGGTCTGGGAAGATCCCACATGCCGCGGAGCGGCTGGGCCTGTGAGCCATGGCCGCTGAGCCTGCGCGTCCGGAGCCTGTGCTCCGCAACGGGAGAGGCCACAGCAGTGAGAGGCCCGCGTACCGCAAAAAAAAAAAAAAAAAA